>NC_041387.1:286257432-286284127 GCF_002162155.2 Triticum dicoccoides | reverse complement strand
CTCTTTTTTTTTCCTCACACTTTTTTTTCTTTCTCTCCTTTTTTTTTCTCTCACTTTTTTTCCTTTTTTTCTCTCGTTTTTTTTCTCTTTTTTTTTCTCCCTCTTTCCAAAACAAACTAGATAAGATGCAGATTGGATCAAGTGAAGATGTGAACGATCTCAACTATTATTATGACAATGAATGGTGGGTAGCACGTGGTGGAAATTGATGGATGGGTGGTGGACAGCGGAAGAGATAATGATGCAGCGGTGGCGTGACTAATCTGAACAGAACTCGAAACTCTAAATGAACTAGACACTAAGACCAGCAACTCGACACGACGATGCAACCGATAATTCAACTATGCAAGCAATGAAAAGAAAATTGCAAAGGCTCAGACTGGCTTGGACCAAGGATGAATAGATCTAACTCTTTTTTGTGGCTTTTTCTTGGACAATAGGTAAGAAAATAAATCTAATCTAGAAAAACTAGAAATTCTCACCGAGCAACCTGAAAACAGATACCACTTGATAGAGGCGAGGGTCCCGATCTTTCGATGAGATGATAACTATCGATTTGGTGGAGACGACTTTGACGATCCGACTACAAACGTGCACGATGTTGCGCCTTAGCAACCGCTAAACCAATCTCCTGAGGTTACTGATGATGCTGGAAGCACGGTCAGCCTGACCACGAAGGTCTATTCCTGCAAGCAATCGAAGAACGAGCAAGAATATGATAAAGCAATCTGAATATTGCAAATATATATGAAGTATTGATAATGGTGGGGATCCGGAAGCGGTCTTGGTCTGGTCGTTGGACACAAACGAAGTACACGAAGTTGCAATGGCTAACTTTTAACTAAACAAATCCCAAGGAAAAAGCTACTAGATGGATCTACTTATATAGGAGCAAGGGGTGGCGGCCAAGGAGGTGGGAGGACGTCCCAAGGCATCCTAAAACTAACCCTAAGTCGTACAAGGCTCATGGGTCCAAGTGGAGGTGATGCAACACCTTTGGGCTTGTAGTTTGACTCGGATTTTGCTGCAACGTCAGATTGTTTCATCCGTAACTCAACGCTCCGGACGAAGGTGAATCCAATTGGGTTGGAAAGAGCACGAAATCTAGTTTCCAACAAAAAAAGAATCACCCAATTCGGGGTCCGTATGAAAAAGTTGTTGGCGTTTTGAGTCAGGTATGTCTGTGCAGTCCGAATCTGAATCCAGAACGTGAGAGACTTGGACTCTATCTTCTCTTGGCCCAAAAGTGACGTGAGAGGACTTTTTGAAAACAACCTAAACTTCTCCCTTGTCTTCATATGTGGATTGTACAAATGTCCCATACACCTGCAATTAGACAAAACACAAAAGTGTGTGAAGTATTTTGGTTCTGGATAACATAAATAGATTATTGAATAGTTTGCATTAGAAATCACCTGACAAATATGCATGTATGCAATATTTTTGGTCGTATCCAAGGTAGTCATGTCCTCATCACATGCCTTCTTTTAAGGACAGTGTTTGATGCGTCCCGGTCCAGGCTTAAGCGGAAGCTCTCTCCCTGAAGCCGTTCTGCCTCCCTCTGCAAGGTGGCTTGCTCCGTTGCCATCCGGGTGTTCTCCGCGTTTAGTTCCTCCTTGTCTTGGGTTATCTCATCTCGTAATTTTGCAACATCCGCGTTATGCTGAGCGCTATTCACCGGGTAAACCTCTGTCGTCAACAACGTTGCCAAGGCATCCATCAGATCGGACAAAACTTGAGCCGGCGGGCGCACAGGGCCTCCTGCCCTGGCAGCCGTCGCCGTTGCTGACTCGGAGATCATTGCTGCTGTAGTCAAAGAATCCTGCCCTGGCGGCATACCGGCCATGAAGATCGCAACCCGGTGTGGCGGCTCGTAGGGGTCCGGAATACTGTCACCATCGGAACAGCCCACAAACCCACCATCCTGAACTTGATAGATGGACTTGGTCTCACCATTTGGTGGTGAGACGGAGGACTTGTCGCCTGAGTAGACAACCGTCTCACCACCAGATTTAGATCCTCCTTCCAGCTCTGCTCCATGAACGAAACCAACAAAGAAATGCTTCGCGGGGGCTTGAACTTTGGCGGGTTGCGCGCGCCGAGCCGTTTCGACGATGTAGGTGCAGATGTCCGGCTTAGCTTCCGACTCACCAATCTTACCAATGAAGACATGGATTCTGCCAAAGGGGACCCGGTACCCGTACTCGATTGAGACAGCCTCGGGGCCCCAGCCCTCGTCATCGATGTAGAGCTTGCCGTAACGACTCTTAGTCATCCGGCCCACAGCGTATCCCTTGAGCCTAGCGAAGCTGCCCTTCAAGAACTCGAAACAACCGTGCGGTGGCCCCACGATGGGCGCCAACTGTCATTGAATTGTCACGTCAGATGCCCTAGCATGAGGACTTAGATGTGGAGCCATCGCGGCGTAGTTAGCTTGAAGGGGTTAAACAGGACAAGGGACACATAGAGTTTATACTGGTTCAGCCCCTCGCGGTGGAGGTAAAGGCCTACTCCAGTTTAGGGTTGTATTGCTTGGGCTTCGATAACCAGGGAGCGAATACGCTTGACCTAGTTCTCGATCTCTTCTTTCTTTCCCTAAACCACCGCCGGGTCACCCCTTTATATACATAGGCTGATGCCCGGCAGCCTACAGAGTCCCGGCCGGCTCATACACAATGTGTCCAGCTCGGTGATAGAATCTACACTTTCCTGAACATACAAGTTAAGCATATGGCGGTTCACGCCTGTGGGCCTCAAGTCGCCTTTGGGTCTTGGGCCTTCAGTAGCTTGCTTCGTGAACCGCCATCTTCAACATCTTCATGGGCCTTCTTGTTATGAACCGCCAGTGGTATGACCCGGCCCCTCCTGGGCGGGAAATACCCAATAGTTATATCCCCAATAGAACCCAAGGTTCAAATTCAGACTCCATATAAGACATTTCAAATCCAATTTATTCAAACTGTTGTATACAGCAGCTTAAAGTTGTTCACACATGCATGAAAATGCCATAAATAGATTCTTCATAATTTTTGATAATTTTTCATATATAAATTATTTCCATCTGAGCTTTAGATTATATTCTATGATTTTTAGAAGTTTAAAGAATTTTCTGGAATTTCCTTTCTGTTTTGATTTAAAATAAATCTAGAAAAGGATTTACTACATCAGCATAGCGCCAGTATGATGCCATCAATCAGCTGGGTCGCCAATGTCAAATCTGACGGCCGGGACCCACATGTCAGCTACAAAGTGACTAGCAGAGTTTTTTTAACCTAGCTATTTAGTTAGCCGAGTTAATTAATCTTGCGAGACCCACTGTCGGTGTCCCTGGGTGGTGTAATTAGCAGGGTATTTATTGGCTAATGACGTGCCACGTCAGCATCACCGGAGCTTAACGTGGCGACCTTATTCCGCGGCAGGGGCACACTAGAGTGGCTCGGGTTTTGCCTACAGGCTGCGGTTTGAGCCACGGTTGGTCTCTACAGCAAGCTGACGCTCGTGCGCATCTGATGGAGCAATCAGGGGGAGCTACGGTGCTCTATGGTGATTACATCACTGAGCTAGGCGGCTGTGCCACGGTGGTGCACGAGCGCGAGGCTGTAGTGCGCTAGGGAGCCAACTGAGGGGCCAGGAGGATTCCTGGGAGCGAGCTGAGCTTGATGAGATGCTCGGACGCGAGGCTCAGTGGCTAGAACAACGACGACGACATGGCCAGCGGCGGTGAGCTCTCGACCTCGTTGAGCATGACGGCTACGGTGTACAAAAGGATGTGTCATTAGGGGGAAAGATCGGGGGCTCACAGTACATCGACTGAAAGGCTCGATGGCCTGGGGGAAGGCCGGTAGAGGTCATGAAGTCGCCGGGGATCTTCGGAAGGGGCGGCGGAGATGAGCTCGATGGCAATGCTTCAAGGATTCCGACAATGCATGGCCCGGCGAAGAGAACTACGACGTCGAGGCGGTTCCCCCAGACATGGATAGGGAGCGCGTGGACAACTGTGGCTACGACTACGACGGCGGCGAGCTCGCTGGCGCTTTGGCTGTGGTGAGAAGTGGGCGAGAGAGGGCAAATGGGGGGAATGGAGGGGTCGGCTTGATCTGGACAGCAGTGTTGTGTCTATCTGTGGCGTTGGGTAAGGCAGACAGGCAGGAGGTGGCATGAAGAGAGAGCATGCATGTCGGGCACGCACCCGGCATCCTACTGGCGGGAGGAGGACGACAATTTGCGCATCAATTTCTAGCTGGGCTTGGCCGCTATAGTAGCAGGACAGGTAAGTCAGGTAAGCCCCTTTCCTTTCTATTTTTCATTATTTTGTTTGTGTTTTCTATTTTCTTTCCTCTATTTTAATTTAGTAAAAGTACTAAACCATTTTCTTTTACCAAACCATTTTTATAAATCCTGGAATAAATTGTGGGCACTTTTGAAATATTTCCCAACAACCATCAACTGTTTTCAGAATTATTTGACCATTTAAGATATTTCTAGGAATTAAATGCCCAAATCCAAATACTTTATGAATTAATTCAAATATACAGAGTGACCTAGAAAAATGTGCAATAGTTTTGCGAGAGGTTTTAGACCAATTGAAAAATGATTAACTTTTGTAAAGGCATTTGGGTTCATTGAAAAATAAATTTGATCCTAGTTGGATTTCATTTGGTGCTAGGGTTTGAACATCCCCATTTCCAAATTACTTGAACGTTGAACATGATACATGAATGCCTTAATGCACTAATTACAAGCAATTCTAGGGTCGTGACAACTCACCCCCACTAAACAAGAATCTCGTCCCGAGATTCAAGACGTGAGGTAAGAAGAGGGGACACAAAGCTAACACAATCTTCAGGATCCAGATTGCACTTCATAAGAGCATTTATTCATTGCATCATATTGATCTTTACGTCTTTGCTTTCGGGAACTTCATCCAACATGATTAAACAGAAAGAAACTCTGTAGGCGATCTTCTCGAAGATCGGACAACTCACGATCAACTCAGGGAGTGAGACGTTGGAAACATCTCTCGAGTTGAGACGGAAAGCACACATCTGGGGTGATGGAAAAAGGTAGACAATGAAGGTTCAATTTGGTAGGTAACAGTTCCACGCTTAGGTAGAAATGGTGCATGGGTTTTAAAGTAGCGAGGGGTTAACTACCCTTCATACCATAAAGGGGCACCTTAGGAGAGGTGACTCATAGAATTATTCCCTTAAGTGGCAAAAAGAATTACTTTTGATACAAAGATCATTGAAACTCTTCCTACCAGACTAAGACAATTCACAAATGATCGTTTGAAAGAATTTAAAGAAATGCCATACTCAGTTTGGGAAGGAAACTAGAGTTATAAGACAACTCTGCAAACGGAAGGCACATTCCAATTGATACCGAGGTTATAACCTAGTGATTGAGCATGCTCTCAAGAACTGGAGCATTCCATAATCATCATAGTTTTACCAACATCTATGCCAAGATCTTGGTGAGACCTCATACTACCATGATGATTGGAGATGGAGGATGCAGATGCAAAGGAAGACAACACTTTCTTAGATTTGTCCTTATAAATGCCAAGGAACAAAACTTGGATGATCAAACTAGAGACATTTAGCACTCCGCTTCTAATATTCTCCTTGATGTACTAGCGTAACCATTAATAGATACTGTTTGGTATCTAGAACATCAAGTGAAGGTCAAATTTCAAGAGCACAAAAATCCATAAGGAACAACTTGTGGAATAAGTCATACCAAATCCTCATGGAGAAGATGGTCAAGTTGCTTAATCAAGAAGCTACAATAATAGATCTTTCGGCTAGGTGTGTCTGCCAACATCAACCTTGTCGAAACCTACATCATAGTTCTTGGGAGAATTTCAACCATCATATCTGCCTGAGATTCATATCTGGTTGGTAGTAGGATATTTCAGACAGGATATCTGAAAACGGAAGGTTGGAACACAAATCGATGAGATGACGTTGCGAGATTCTCGGGAAATGGACTATGCTAGTAAGCTCCAAAACCTGAGAGGGTTCTACTACACACATGTGAACATGATGTCCCAGACAAGCATGACCACATAGTAGTCTTGTAATAAAACACTACCGAGTTCAGGTGGGGAACCATCAATGAGGATATCGAAGTCCTATGCATGTACCTTTGGGTCCTTAAGGATTAGCACTTATGAACTTATTTTCCTTGAACAAATCTATCAGTGGCTTGGTGTGCTAGCAAATACATGCGGGATGGAGGTTGCAAATCTACCAGACCATAGTATACTTCGCACGTGCATGACTAACTTGGGATGATTCCAGAGGAAGCAAAAGTAAGCTTTCTTGAATCCACGTCGACAGCTTGCACCAAATGCACATGAATCAGAGGAAGTAACACCTTACAACAAACATATACCTCATGAACGCAACACGAAGCAAATGCTTACACAAGTTTCCAACACTAACTTTAATGTTCATCATGAATCATGGAGAAGAGAAACGTAATGTCGATGGGCTCAACAACAGTTCATCCAGGTTTCCATATAGATGGAATTCCATGATTAAGTGAACAAGATGATAGCATTGGTTTGACTGAAAGATATACAAACATCGTTGGTTTTGATTTGATTTGACGATAGCCCACACTCAAATCAAAGATGGGGTAAGACAATAGCTCCAACAATTGATCACGAGGATCAATCGATGAAGATATCATCTTTATAAAACACACACACACACACACACAAAATATCCCTTTGAGATGAACTATGTCGGACAAGCTTTTATCTTCCAACTCTCCAAGTTGTTGTTTGTCTTAACCAACTAGTTTAGGGATATACAACACATAGTCTTGGAGAAGGGGTGGTTTAAAGAAAACCAACTTGATCACGAACCAAACATAACAGTTAGGGACAACCTAGTAATACTTCTGAGAAGATAGTCGGAAAATTACGAGCCGCCGATATCTTATTAAGCTCGAGAACAATCTTGCTTTTCAAGGTAAGACAATATGACCAAAAGAGCCAGATATTGATACAATCCTAACTCATTCATCGGAGAGTGCACCAGAAATAAGGACTAGGTAGCACGATCAAGCTTAGAATGGTGATTCAGTAACCAACAGGCTAGGAATGAGACTATTGTCCATAAACTACCAAGCAACGGGGTTGCTAGGACTATTGATTTCACACGTCATGGTTCACTTGCCAGCATTCCGGCTTCAACAACACGGGACCGAGAAATGAATGATGATGGTGAGAAGTATCACTACATCAAGAATTCATAAGATGGTGTGCAATACCTATGACATTCTTGACAAAAGAGGGTAACACTTCGGGGTAGAACAGACTATAAGATGGATCGACATTCCTAATCTAAGAATACAACTATTTTGACTCAATCCTAGATATGGATGAGGTACTGGAGTTTGTTTCTCATAGCCATTCCAGAATAGAATGGCTTGACGGACCACAAGAGAAAAAGTCGTCGATGAACACGAATGCACACATACCATTGACTATCAATTGGTAGATGAAGGTCAGAATACGGCTGAAGAGGGACAACTTAAAGGAATATATGATTTTCTGAGTTGTGGATGCATAGATTAGCATTTCGAGCAAAGCACAACATAATTATCCCAGATAATCCATACAGGAAGGTAGAATTGGCAGAGTCACAATATAGAATGGAGAACTCAACAGGAGCGCTCTTGTTGTAATCTTTTAGTTTAGAAGAACTTCGCCATGATGGCTCATGGTATTGGAAGAATGATATACCATGGACCTCGTGGACTATTACAAAGGTTACTAATATCCTAAAGGAACGAGCAAACACTATCAACACGAGGTTGGTAGAACGAATCTTGGGTTCAAGAACCCAGAAATGGAATACCTACTAACTAAATGACATCACGAGATGCTTTCAAAAAGGATGGCCAGAATCATCACACTGGAAAGTTGGAAACACAAACACACGGCTAGAATACTAGGTGGTTCTCTAAGATGCCCTGGTTTAGTAATAGCTTCGACATATATGTCGAGGCAACGGAGTACCTCAACACACCGAGTAGTATGGTTATTCTGGCCTAAAATGACATCATGAATAGGGAGGAAAGATTTGCAAATGCATCATATTTCTTAGAAACCCGGAACAACTTGGACAACATAACTTTTGTAAATGCTCAAAAATATTTTGAGACGTCCTGCAAAATGGTGGCACACCCACTCATCATAATAATATCAATGTTCCAAGACAAACTGTTAACACATGGAGGTACTAGAAACTGAACAGAGGCTTGAATCCAACATTCCTATAAGTCTACGAATTACTAAGACATGATCCTGATAGAAAGAATGAAAAGCCTAGTTCTTAATCCCCGTAGGAAAGAAGAGGGTAACTCAGATCAGAAGGACATAAGGTAAAGAAAGAGCCTAACATTTGATAGAGGCAAAGGTGTCCCGTCTTTCGATGAGATGGTGGATTTCGCTTTGGTGGAAGTCGACTTTGACGATCCGACTACGAACGTGCGAGGACGTCGCGCCTTAGCAATCGCTAAACCAACTCCGAGAGGTTATTGACCACGCCGGAGCACGATCAACCTGACCACGAGGGTCTGTTTCCTGCGAGCAAACGAAGAACAAGCAAGAAACTAAGATTGCAATCTGGATATTGCGAATATAAGATGAAAGCTTTATTGATCAAGGTGGGGTTCTGTGACGCCTTTGTCTGGTCGTTGAACACAAACGAAGTACGCGAAGTTGCAGCTATGGCGAACTTTTAATCTAAACAAAACCCAAAGTCTAAACGATGCCCTAAGGGTTGTATATATGGAGGAAGAGGGGGGAATTTTGTGGCCCTTGGTGGAGGAGTCCGAAATGAACCCTATCTCTTGTTTTCCCACACATACGGACTCTAAAAATAGCCTATACTTATGTATTTCGAAATTACATGGGCCTGGCCCAATAATAAGGTGACGCAGCACCTAAAATAGCCTCGGGACGAAATTTATGAAGTGGCATCTTGTATATTTCGTCCAAGGCTTCATGCACCCATTATGGTGGCTTCAAAGTCCTGAGATCATCACTTGTAACTCCGTTCTTGTTCCCCTTGCGCATGCCATCATCTCCATGCTTGTTCTTGCTCCAATGTTCATCCTTCTCCAAGCTAGGCCCTTCATTTGTAAGCAAAACAAATGTATCCAATTTAGGCAGCATCATATTCTCATGAACATTAGAATCATTACCAAGAAACGAAAGTACCTGGTAATTTAGTTGGCGTGCACGAGCTCTAGTAATTGGTCCAGTATGTATAGCAGCAGGGGCTGTGGGTGTAACAATTGTATTGATGTCCTCATCATGATGTAACACCTTTGGACTTGTAGTTTGACTCGGATTCTGCTGCAGCATCAGATTGTTTCGTCCACAACTCAACGCTCCGGACGAATTTGAAGGTGATTCCAATTGGGTTGGAAAGTGCACGAAATCTAGTTTCCAACAAAAAAAGAATCACCCAATTCGGAGTCCGTATGAAAAACTTGTGTGCGTTTTGAGTCAGGTATGTCTGTGCAGTCCGAATCTGAATCCAGAACGTGAGAGACTTGGACTCTATCTTCTCTTGGGCCAAAAGTGACGTGAGAGAACTTTTTGGACAGCAAATAAACATCTCTTTCTTCCTTATCTTCATATGTGGATTGTACAAATGTCCCATACACCTGCAATTAGAAAAAACACAAAAGTGTGTGAAGTATTTTTGTTCTGGATAACATAAATAGATTATTGAATAGTTTGCACTAGAAATCATCTGACAAATATGCATATATGCAATATTTTTGGTCATATCCAAGGTAGTCATGTCCTCATCATCCTCCCCTTCTTGAAAATAAAGCCGTCCTCGGCGTTGCTTAATCTGAAATGTGGCTAACAAAAGAGACAAGGTGTACATGTTGTATATGTATATGTCATCCATTTTTACTTCCCTTGATTTTTGCATATATGACACATGAATAGATGAGTAACTTGCATAGTTCATAAAATCTAAAGCCAAAAAATTAGCACAAGAAGTAGAAGGCATGAAAATATTGCAACTCAGTTTGCACATATAAGTGAAGCTCTTATTCATTTCAAAAGATTGACAATGTTCATCATTAAACCATCCCAACATTGGTGAATAAACCTTACTTGCGTCAAATTTACATGCTACAACATGCTTAAATAAGCAAACATGCAATAAGTCATTCAACACAGAATCATCACCAAGATTAGAGGTCATATCAAAATGATTAAACATTTGTTCTTTTGCATCAATAGTTAATTCAATGGGTGCACTCAAAATTGTTGGTATTTCAGTTGTTTGATCACATGGCAAAGTCAAATTATCAACGTGGTCCTCTAAAATAGGTGGTGTGATCAAAGTAGTGGGTAGCTCATCAGATGGTGCATTCAAATTGACAAGGCATTCATCATTCTCATGTAGAGATGGAAGATCAGTACCTTTGTCATTACCTCTTATGATCAACTCAGATGATGTAGCCACTCTCGGGGGCGATGTGTCACATGGTGGAGGTGATGTAGTCCTGACAACAACGGATGTGGTTGTCATAGTATGCCTAGTAGTTGAAGGAACAATCATATCAACTCTTGGAATGTGCACTGTGTGCTTGTTCTCCTCGTGGCCAACACGTCGTTTTATTTCCTGTTCAGCTTTGCAAGCAAGATGAAACAAATGGTCCATAGGATAACACTCTTCATGAATTAGTATCTCTTGAATATCACGGTTTAATCCTCCCCAAAATCTATCCATAAAATCATCTTCACTTTCTTCTAAAGAGGAATGCAACAAGGTAGTTTGTAAATCATCATAATATTTTGTTACAGTTTCACTACCTTGTTTTAAGTGTTGCAACTTCTTAATCATGTCACGAGTATAATAAGCAGGGACGAAAGTATGTCGCATGGCAAGTTTCAAATCATCCCAAGTAGTAGGTATATAATCAGGGTGTAACCGACAATATTCACTCCACCAAACCAAAGCATAACCAGTGAAAGAACCAACCGCAACCTTAACTGATAGAGGCAAAGGTGTCCCGTCTTTCGATGAGATGGTGGATTTCGCTTTGGTGGAAGTCGACTTTGACGATCCGACTACGAACGTGCGAGGACGTCGCGCCTTAGCAATCGCTAAACCAACTCCGAGAGGTTATTGACCACGCCGGAGCACGATCAACCTGACCACGAGGGTCTGTTTCCTGCGAGCAAACGAAGAACAAGCAAGAAACTAAGATTGCAATCTGGATATTGCGAATATAAGATGAAAGCTTTATTGATCAAGGTGGGGTTCTGTGACGCCTTTGTCTGGTCGTTGAACACAAACGAAGTACGCGAAGTTGCAGCTATGGCGAACTTTTAATCTAAACAAAACCCAAAGTCTAAACGATGCCCTAAGGGCTGTATATATGGAGGAAGAGGGGGAATTTCGTGGCCCTTGGTGGAGGGGTCCGAAATCAACCCTATCTCTTATTTCCCCACACATACGGACTCTAAAAATAGCCTATACTTATGTATTTCGAAATTACATGGGCCTGGCCCAATAATAAGGTGACGCAGCACCTAAAATAGCCTCGGGACGAAATTTATGAAGTGGCATCTTGTATATTTCGTCCAAGGCTTCATGCACCCATTATGGTGGCTTCAAAGTCCTGAAATCATCACTTGTAACTCCATTCTTGTTCCCCTTGCGCATGCCATCATCTCCCTGCTTGTTCTTGCTCCAATGTTCATCCTTCTCCAAGCTAGGCCCTTTATTTGTAAGCAAAACAAATGTATCCAATTTAGGCAGCATCATATTCTCATGAACATTAGAATCATTACCAAGAAACGAAAGTACCTGGTAATTTAGTTGGCGTGCACGAGCTCTAGTAATTGGTCCAGTATGTATAGCAGCAGGGGCTGTGGGTGTAACAATTGTATTGATGTCCTCATCATCCTCCCCTTCTTGAAATGAAGTCGTCCTCGACAGAAGTCCATCTTCCTCACCCAAATAAGGCTTCAAATCTGCAATGTTAAAAGTGGGACTAACCCCAAAATCTGCAGGCAGCTCAAGTTTATATGCATTATCATTTATTTTCTCTAACACCTTAAAGGGACCATCAGCACGTGGCATTAGCTTTGATTTGCGCAAATCAGGAAATCTATCCTTACGCAAATGTAACCAAACAAGATCTCCAGGTGCAAACACAACATGTTTTCTACCCTTATCTCCAGCAAGTTTATATTTAGCATTCATACGCTCAATGTTTTCCTTAGTTAACTCATGCATTTTTAAAATCAATTCAGCACGTTGTTTAGCATCAAAATTAACCTTCTCCGAAGATGGAAGAGGCAACAAATCAATAGGTGCACGAGGTAGGAAACCATACACAACTTCGAAAGGGCACATCTTAGTAATAGAATGCAATGAACGATTATAAGCAAATTCAATATGAGGCAAGCATTCCTCCCACATTTTCTTATTATTCTTCAAAACAGCCCTAAGCATAGTAGACAACGTTCTATTGACTACTTCAGTTTGTCCATCAGTTTGGGGGTGACAAGTAGTACTAAAAAGCAGTTTAGTCCCCAACTTAGCCCATAAACATCTCCAAAAGTGGCTAAGAAATTTAGTATCACGATCTGAAACAATAGTATTTGGCACACCATGCAAACGAATAATTTCTCGAAAGAACAAATCAGCAACATTAACAGCATCATCGCTTTTATGACATGGTATAAAGTGTGCCATTTTCGAGAATCTATCCACGACAACAAAATATATCCTCCCAAGGAACACTAGGTACATGCAAAGGCATATATAAACCATGAGCATTGAGTCGTGACTTAGCTTTTTGACATGTAGTGCAGCGAGCAATAAAACGCTCAACATCCCGTCTCATCTTTGGCCAAAAGAAATGTGTAGCAAGTACGTCCTCCGTCTTCTTCACGCCAAAGTGTCCCATTAATCCTCCTCCATGCGCCTCCTGCAACAACAAAAGACGAACGGAGCTAGCTGGAATGCATAGCTTGTTAGCACGAAACACAAATCCATCGTTAACAACAAACTTGTTCCACATTCTTCCTTCTTTACAATTATGCATTACATCTTTAAAATCAGCATCATGCACATATTGATCTTTGATGGTCTCTAAACCAAATATTTTGAAGTCAAGTTGTGAAAGCATAGTATAGCGATGAGACAATGCATCAGCAATAACATTTTCTTTTCCCTTCTTGTGTTTAATGACATAAGGGAAAGTCTCAATGAATTCAACCCATTTAGCATGTCTACGATTCAGTTTAGCTTGACTTTTAATATGTTTCAAAGATTCATGATCAGAATGTATAACAAATTCTTTGGGCCATAAATAATGTTGCCATGTTTCTAAAGTCCGAACAAGAGCATATAATTCTTTATCATAAGTAGAATAATTCAGACTAGGCCCACTCAATTTTTCAGAAAAGTATGCAACAGGTTTGCCATCTTGTAATAACACACCTCCTAATCCAATTCCACTAGCATCACATTCAAGCTCAAAAGTCTTATTAAAATCAGGAAGTTAGAGTAAAGGAGCATGTGTCAACTTATCTTTCAATACCGTGAAGGCTTCTTCCTGTGCGGTACCCCAAACAAAAGGCACATCCTTCTTTGTAAGCTCGTTGAGAGGTACAGCAATGGTGCTGAAATCTCTCACAAAACGCCTATAGAATCCAGCGAGGCCAAGAAAACTCCTCACTTGTGTGACCGTTTTGGGCTGCGGCCAACTCTCAATAGCTTCAATCTTGGCTTTGTCAACTTCAATTCCCTGTGGAGTAACAACATAGCCAAGAAAAGATACTCGGTCGGTGCAAAAGGTGCACTTCCCAAGGTTACCAAACAAACGTGCATCACGTAGAGCAATAAAAACAGCACGTAAATGTTCCAAGTGTTCTTCCAAAGATCTGCTATAAATCAGTATATCATCAAAATAGACTACCACAAATCGTCCAATGAAAGCACGTAAAACTTCGTTCATTAGTCTCATGAAAGTACTAGGCGCATTAGTTAACCCAAAAGGCATGACTAACCACTCATATAATCCAAACTTAGTTTTAAATGCTGTTTTCCATTCATCTCCCAATTTCATACGAATTTGATGGTATCCACTATGCAAATCAAGTTTGGAGAATATTGTAGAGCCACTCAATTCATCAAGCATATCATCTAGCCTAGGAATAGGATGACGATAACGAATAGTAATATTATTAATGCCTCTACAATCAACACACATACGTGATGTACCATCCTTTTTCGGCACTAGAATAATAGGAACAGCACAAGGACTAAGGGATTCGCGTATATGACCTTTGTCGAGAAGCTCTTGTACTTGACGCATAATCTCCTTCGTCTCCTCTGGATTGGTACGGTATGGTGCACGGTTTGGCAGTGAAGCACCGGGAATTAAGTCAATTTGATGCTCAATCCCTCGAATAGCCGGTAATCCCGGTGGCACGTCTTGTGGAAAGACGTCAGCGAACTCCTGCAAAATGTTAGTGACAGCAGGAGGCAAAGAGGAAGGCACGTCCTCGAATGAAAATAATGCCTCTTTGCACACAAAAGCATAGCAAACAGATTTGCTGAAATCTAGCTCATCAATATCAGATTTGGTGGCAAATAAACATGCACTTTTCAATTTAATTTCAGAAGCAACACTAGATGGTTTATTATTAGGCTTCATTTGTTGCTCAAATTCTTTTGCCACAATCTGATTTTCACTCTTATTCGTCTCCTGTTTTGCTTTATTAGCTCTATTAATATCATCTTTCAAAATGGAATCAGGAGTCATAGGAAGCAAAGTAATATTTTTATCCGTATGAACAAGAGTATAGTGATTGTTTCTACCATGATGTACAGAATTTTTATCAAATTGCCATGGTCTACCAAGTAATAAGGAACATGCTTGCATAGGTACCACATCACAATCAACATAATCAGCATATGTAGAGATACTAAAATGCACACGAACAGTACGTGTTACCTTAACCTTGCCGCTGTTGTTGAACCATTGGATGTAGTAAGGATGTGGATGTGGTCTTGTGGTGAGAGAAAGCTTCTCCACCATCTCCATGCTAGCCAAGTTGTTGCAGCTCCCTCCGTCTATGATGACGCGCACAGAACGTTCCTTCACAACTCCCTTGGTATGGAACAAATTGTGCCTCTGATTTTGCTCAGCTTGTGTGACCTGCACACTCAAAACACGTTGAGCAACTAAACATTCATACCTGTCAGCGTCTTCAGGAGCCATGTATTGCGTCTCATGATCAGAATCATCTCTACCATGTTCTTCACGTGTAATAAGAGCCAAAGTCTCCTCATCATAGTCACTAGCGGACTCATATCCACCATCCGCGGTATCAATCATCACACGCGGAGATTTGCATTCTCTCGCATAATGACCTCCTCCCTTACAACGACGACAAATAATATCACTTGTGTGCCCTGTTGATGCCATGGAAGAAGAAGAACGCTGTGCAGGCCCCGCAGGTGCGCTCTTGGCAGATAATGGTGGTTGTGCCTGTTTTCTTGTATCACGGCTGGAGGTGGCACCGGATGGAGGTGCTGGTGCAGTTGAAGTAGAAGATGCACGTGGTGTCCATGATGAAGGTCGGCCTGCAGAAAAGTTAGTTCGCCCCAATGCTTGTCGATCCTGCACTTCACGTTCAGCTTTACAAGCAAGATGGAATAAACGAGTGATATTAGTATACTCCTTATAGTCTAGAATGGTCTGAATCTCTCTATTTAATCCACCCAGAAAACGTGCAAGCATAGCTTCATTCTCCTCAACAATACCACATCTAATCACGCCAGTTTGTAATTCCTGATAATATTCTTCTACAGAATTTTTTCCTTGTCTTAAACGCTGCAATTTTTGAAGCAATTCACGTTGATAATATGGTGGAACCCAACGCGTACGCATAGCAGTTTTCAAAGCAGCCCAAGTAGTTGGAATAGGATATAATCTACAATGTTCAGACCACCATACACATGCAAAACTAGTGAAAGCACAAACGGCAGCAGCAACTCGTCTCTCCTCAGGATATTGTAAACATGTAAATCGTTGTTCAGTTTCTAACTCCCAAGTAAGATATATATCAGGAACATATCTACCCTCAAATGGTGGAATATTCAATTTCAGTTTAGGAATATGGACATCATCTCGTACCTGAGGTGGTGGTGCAGGCCTACCATTACGAATATATACCTGAGGTCGACCTGCTGGTGGTGGTACAGGTGGCTGCACGTAGTGTTGATTTTGATCAACATCATCCTCATAATCTCCCACATAATCATCCTCCTCCGCATCAGCAGCAGGAGCCACAGAAGTATCAACAGCAGCACCAACAGTTTGGCCAAACGCAAGAGGAACACGGCTTGCTCGGCGGAGGTCTGCTTCGCGACGTGGAGGTAGTCGTTGTTGTTGTTGTTGTTGGAGAGGTGCGTTAGGTGCAGCGGGTGGTGGTGGTGGAAGACGCGCGAGCAATTCATTAAACTTGTTATCGAGCTTTGTTTCGAACGTCTTCTCAAGGCCAGTGATCTTCTCCATGGCCTCTTCAAAATTGTTCAACACATCTTGCACCTGTTCAGTCATCATGTGCTGAAACTTATCATGAAGCTCCTTGTTCGATAAATTCTCCCAGTCAATCTCGTCGGCTTGTGATCCTGGCATGGTTAGCAGCAATAGAAACACACAAGAATATGATCCTACAGACTACGAACAAGTGGTGGTGGTGGGTGTCACAAATCCGTCAAGCAAATCTCAAATTCTTACCAGTTCTTACCCAGCAGCAGGCGGTGATCGGCAACCGTTGTAGTCAAAAACTCTCAAAGCTTGGATATAGCAATTACCAGGGAGAGTCAAACGCACGACGTAGATGTATGTGGAGCTGGGAAGGCTTATAATATGGTAGCAAAAAGGGTCAGCAATAATCAATTCAGAGATGCAAAGTTGAATAAACGCTCAACGACGGTACTGTGCTGGTCCTAGGCTAGACTGTGCTAGAGACGCGAGCCTAGAACACTAACAAAATCACGGCGCGGCACGTAAACAAGGGAAAAGCACACTCTGAATTTTTTTTTTCGCTCTTTTTTTTTTGCGCTCTTTTTTTTTGCGCTGCTTTTTTTTTTGCGAAAAATCACTATAATGGCGAGTGTCTCAAAACTCTTCCTAGCTCAAACTGACAGGATGGGCACGAAATTTTTTCGACCAATTTTTTTTTTTCGACTGCCCGGACCCAAAAACTGGAAACGGGTCAAAAAAAACTTCCTATAATGGCACCTGTCTCAAAACACTCAGAAACACCTAAAAATAGGATAGCCAGAAAATTTTTCGAAAAATGCGTTTTCGAAAAATTTTGGGCCTAAACGGAGCGTGGCTACCCGACTCTTTTTTTTTTCCGAAACCTACTCCGGCAAGGAAACACGAATCGGAATCTAGATTGATCCCGAAAACAAACCTAATAAGCAAGGAACTCGGATTGGTGGTGGATATATGGTGGTGGTATATGGCAGCGGTGGTAGTATATGGATATGGATCGGTGGTGGTATATGGACACGGATTGGTGGTGATGATGGTGCGGCGATGGCGTGACAACTTGTGAACAGAACTCGAAACTCTAAAAGACTAGACGCTAAGACCAGCAACTGAACACGACGATGCAACCGCAAATTCAACAAAGCAAATACAGAAAAGATTATGCAAGGCTCAGATTGGTTCGGATGGGATGAACTAACCCTAAATTTTTTTTTGGCTTTTTCGTGGACTATAGGTATGAAGAACAGACTCGATCTAAACTACGAAAAACTGTAAAATCTCACCGAGCAACCTGGAAATCTGATACCACTTGATAGAGGCAAAGGTGTCCCGTCTTTCGATGAGATGGTGGATTTCGCTTTGGTGGAAGTCGACTTTGACGATCCGACTACGAACGTGCGAGGACGTCGCGCCTTAGCAATCGCTAAACCAACTCCGAGAGGTTATTGACCACGCCGGAGCACGATCAACCTGACCACGAGGGTCTGTTTCCTGCGAGCAAACGAAGAACAAGCAAGAAACTAAGATTGCAATCTGGATATTGCGAATATAAGATGAAAGCTTTATTGATCAAGGTGGGGTTCTGTGACGCCTTTGTCTGGTCGTTGAACACAAACGAAGTACGCGAAGTTGCAGCTATGGCGAACTTTTAATCTAAACAAAACCCAAAGTCTAAACGATGCCCTAAGGGCTGTATATATGGAGGAAGAGGGGGCAATTTCGTGGCCCTTGGTGGAGGGGTCCGAAATCAACCCTATCTCTTGTTTCCCCACACATACGGACTCTAAAAATAGCCTATACTTATGTATTTCGAAATTACATGGGCCTGACCCAATAATAAGGTGACGCAGCACCTAAAATAGCCTCGGGACGAAATTTATGAAGTGGCATCTTGTATATTTCGTCCAAGGCTTCATGCACCCATTATGGTGGCTTCAAAGTCCTGAAATCATCACTTGTAACTCCGTTCTTGTTTCCCTTGCGCATGCCATCATCTCCATGCTTGTTCTTGCTCCAATGTTCATCCTTCTCCAAGCTAGGCCCTTCATTTGTAAGCAAAACAAATGTATCCAATTTAGGCAGCATCATATTCTCATGAACATTAGAATCATTACCAAGAAACGAAAGTACCTGGTAATTTAGTTGGCGTGCACGAGCTCTAGTAATTGGTCCAGTATGTATAACAGCAGGGGCTGTGGGTGTAACAATTGTATTGATGTCCTCATCACCTTCTTGAAAATAAAGCCGTCCTCGGCGTTGCTTAATCTGAAATGTGGCTAACAAAAGAGACAAGGTGTACATGTTGTATATGTATATGTCATCCATTTTTACTTCCCTTGATTTTTGCATATATGACACATGAATAGATGAGTAACTTGCATAGTTCATAAAATCTAAAGCCAAAAAATTAGCACAAGAAGTAGAAGGCATGAAAATATTGCAACTCAGTTTGCACATATAAGTGAAGCTCTTATTCATTTCAAAAGATTGACAATGTTCATCATTAAACCATCCCAACATTGGTGAATAAACCTTACTTGCATCAAATTTACATGCTACAACATGCTTAAATAAGCAAACATGCAATAAGTCATTCAACACAGAATCATCACCAAGATTAGAGGTCATATCAAAATGATTAAACATTTGTTCTTTTGCATCAATAGTTAATTCAATGGGTGCACTCAAAATTGTTGGTATTTCAGTTGTTTGATCACATGGCAAAGTCAAATTATCAACGTGGTCCTCTAAAATAGGTGGTGTGATCAAAGTAGTGGGTAGCTCATCAGATGGTGCATTCAAATTGACAAGGCATTCATCATTCTCATGTAGAGATGGAAGATCAGTACCTTTGTCATTACCTCTTATGATCAACTCAGATGATGTAGCCACTCTCGGGGGCGATGTGTCACATGGTGGAGGTGATGTAGTCCTGACAACAACGGATGTGGTTGTCATAGTATGCCTAGTAGTTGAAGGAACAATCATATCAACTCTTGGAATGTGCACTGTGCGCTTGTTCTCCTCGTGGCCAACACATCGTTTTATTTCCTGTTCAGCTTTGCAAGCAAGATGAAACAAATGGTCCATAGGATAACACTCTTCATGAATTAGTATCTCTTGAATATCACGGTTTAATTCTCCCCAAAATCTATCCATAAAATCATCTTCACTTTCTTCTAAAGAGGAATGCAACAAGGTAGTTTGTAAATCATCATAATATTTTGTTACAGTTTCACTACCTTGTTTTAAGTGTTGCAACTTCTTAATCATGTCACGAGTATAATAAGCAGGGACGAAAGTATGTCGCATGGCAAGTTTCAAATCATCCCAAGTAGTAGGTATATAATCAGGGTGTAACCGACAATATTCACTCCACCAAACCAAAGCATAACCAGTGAAAGAACCAACCGCAACCTTAACCTTTTTATGTTCATTGAAATTATGGGAAGCAAATATATTTTTATGTCGAACTCCCATTCAATATATAAAGCAGGTTTAAAACGGCCATTAAATGGTGGTATAGATACATTAACCTGATCATGTGCATTTGGATGTTTGTGCACCTCTCGTGACGGTTGTGGTATTTGCAAAGGTGGTGGCACGTCTCCCGCGATCGATAAAGCCCATGAATTGACTCTGGATCCTGTCATGATTAGTAGAACAAGAAACAAAACCCAAAAATAATGTTCCTATATGATAGAGGCTAAGGTGTCCCGTCTTTCGATGAGATGGTGGATTTCGCTTTGGTGGAAGTCGACTTTGACGATCCGACTACGAACGTGCGAGGACGTCGCGCCTTAGCAATCGCTAAACCAACTCCGAGAGGTTATTGACCACGCCGGAGCACGATCAACCTGACCACGAGGGTCTGTTTCCTGCGAGCAAACGAAGAACAAGCAAGAAACTAAGATTGCAATCTGGATATTGCGAATATAAGATGAAAGCTTTATTGATCAAGGTGGGGTTCTGTGACGCCTTTGTCTGGTCGTTGAACACAAACGAAGTACGCGAAGTTGCAGCTATGGCGAACTTTTAATCTAAACAAAACCCAAAGTCTAAACGATGCCCTAAGGGCTGTATATATGGAGGAAGAGGGGGGAATTTCGTGGCCCTTGGTGGAGGGGTCCGAAATCAACCCTATCTCTTGTTTCACCACACATACGGACTCTAAAAATAGCCTATACTTATGTATTTCGAAATTACATGGGCCTGGCCCAATAATAAGGTGACGCAGCACCTAAAATAGCCTCGGGAAGAAATTTATGAAGTGGCATCTTGTATATTTCGTCCAAGGCTTCATGCACCCATTATGGTGGCTTCAAAGTCCTGAAATCATCACTTGTAACTCCGTTCTTGTTCCCCTTGCGCATGCCATCATCTCCATGCTTGTTCTTGCTCCAATGTTCATCCTTCTCCAAGCTAGGCCCTTCATTTGTAAGCAAAACAAATGTATCCAATTTAGGCAGCATCATATTCTCATGAACATTAGAATCATTACCAAGAAACGAAAGTACCTGGTAATTTAGTTGGCGTGCACGAGCTCTAGTAATTGGTCCAGTATGTATAGCAGCAGGGGCTGTGGGTGTAACAATTGTATTGATGTCCTCATCAACATTCCCTTCCACAATCAATTCCCTTATATAACTAAAGGATTTCTAGACTCGACTTCGGCCAGTTTGGCTTGGTAATCCTACATGATAGAGGCGGGGTGTCCCGATCTTTCGATGAGATGATAACTATCGATTTGGTGAAGATGACTTTGACGATCCGACTACAAACGTGCACGACGTTGCGCCTTAGCAATCGCTAAACCAACTCCGAGAGGTTATTGACCACGCCGAAGCACAATCAACCTGACCACGAAGGTCTATTCCTGCAAGCAATCGAAGAACAAGCAAGAATATGATAAAGCAATCTGAATATTGCGAATATAGATGAAGTATTGATAAAGGTGGGGATCCGGAAGCGGTCTTGGTCTGGTCGTTGGACACAAACGAAGTACACGAAGTTGTAATGGCTAACTTTTAACTAAACAAATCCCAAGGAAAAGCTACGAGATGGATCTACTTATATAGGAGCAAGGGGTGGCGGCCAAGGAGGTGGGAGGACGTCCCAAGGCAGCCTAAAACTAAATCTAGGTCGTACAAGGCCAATGGGCCCAAGTGGAGGTGATGTAACACCTTTGGACTTGTAGTTTGACTCGGATTCTGCTGCAGCATCAGATTGTTTCGTCCACAACTCAACGCTCCGGACGAATTTGAAGGTGATTCCAATTGGGTTGGAAAGTGCACGAAATCTAGTTTCCAACAAAAAAAGAATCACCCAATTCGGAGTCCGTATGAAAAACTTGTGTGCGTTTTGAGTCAGGTATGTCTGTGCAGTCCGAATCTGAATCCAGAACGTGAGAGACTTGGACTCTATCTTCTCTTGGCCAAAAGTGACGTGAGAGAACTTTTTGGACAGCAAATAAACATCTCTTTCTTCCTTATCTTCATATGTGGATTGTACAAATGTCCCATACACCTGCAATTAGACAAAACACAAAAGTGTGTGAAGTATTTTTGTTCTGGATAACATAAATAGATTATTGAATAGTTTGCACTAGAAATCACCTGACAAATATGCATATATGCAATATTTTTGGTCATATACAAGGTAGTCATGTCCTCATCATCCTCCCCTTCTTGAAAATAAAGCCGTCCTCGGCGTTGCTTAATCTGAAATGTGGCTAACAAAAGAGACAAGGTGTACATGTTGTATATGTATATGTCATCCATTTTTACTTCCCTTGATTTTTGCATATATGACACATGAATAGATGAGTAACTTGCATAGTTCATAAAATCTAAAGCCAAAAAATTAGCACAAGAAGTAGAAGGCATGAAAATATTGCAACTCAGTTTGCACATATAAGTGAAGCTCTTATTCATTTCAAAAGATTGACAATGTTCATCATTAAACCATCCCAACATTGGTGAATAAACCTTACTTGCGTCAAATTTACATGCTACAACATGCTTAAATAAGCAAACATGCAATAAGTCATTCAACACAGAATCATCACCAAGATTAGAGGTCATATCAAAATGATTAAACATTTGTTCTTTTGCATCAATAGTTAATTCAATGGGTGCACTCAAAATTGTTGGTATTTCAGTTGTTTGATCACATGGCAAAGTCAAATTATCAACGTGGTCCTCTAAAATAGGTGGTGTGATCAAAGTAGTGGGTAGCTCATCAGATGGTGCATTCAAATTGACAAGGCATTCATCATTCTCATGTAGAGATGGAAGATCAGTACCTTTGTCATTACCTCTTATGATCAACTCAGATGATGTAGCCACTCTCGGGGGCGATGTGTCACATGGTGGAGGTGATGTAGTCCTGACAACAACGGATGTGGTTGTCATAGTATGCCTAGTAGTTGAAGGAACAATCATATCAACTCTTGGAATGTGCACTGTGCGCTTGTTCTCCTCGTGGCCAACATGTCGTTTTATTTCCTGTTCAGCTTTGCAAGCAAGATGAAACAAATGGTCCATAGGATAACACTCTTCATGAATTAGTATCTCTTGAATATCACGGTTTAATCCTCCCCAAAATCTATCCATAAAATCATCTTCACTTTCTTCTAAAGAGGAATGCAACAAGGTAGTTTGTAAATCATCATAATATTTTGTTACAGTTTCACTACCTTGTTTTAAGTGTTGCAACTTCTTAATCATGTCACGAGTATAATAAGCAGGGACGAAAGTATGTCGCATGGCAAGTTTGAAATCATCCCAAGTAGTAGGTATATAATCAGGGTGTAACCGACAATATTCACTCCACCAAACCAAAGCATAACCAGTGAAAGAACCAACCACAACCTTAACCTTTTTATGTTCATCGAAATTATGGGAAGCAAATATATTTTTTATGTCGAACTCCCATTCAATATATAAAGCAGGTTTAAAACGGCCATTAAATGGTGGTATAGATACATTAACCTGATCATGTGCATTTGGATGTTTGTGCACCTCTCGTGACGGTTGTGGTATTTGCAAAGGTGGTGGCACGTCTCCCGCGATCGACGAAGCCCATGAATTGACTCTGGATCCTGTCATGATTAGTAGAACAAGAAACAAAACCCAAAAATAATGTTCCTATAACTACTAGGATGTGGTGGTAAAACGCTCACAGTAAAGCAAATATCAATGTCTTACAAGTTCTTACCATGCAGCAGGCGGTGATCGGCAACCAGCGGTGTCAAGTAACTCCGAATATTGAGTAAAACAATTGCCAGGGGAGCGTACGTATACACGGTGTAGAAATATGTGGAGCTAGGTTGGCTATATATGGTAGCAAAAGATTAGCAATAATCAATTCAAAGATGCAATGTTGAATAAACGCTCAACGACGGTACTGTGCTGGTCCTAGGCTAGACCGAACTAGAGATGCGAGCCTAGAACACTAATGAGGTCACGTCGTAGCACAACCAGCATCAATGAAGGATACAAAGTAGCTCTGGACAGCAAGATATAAGTGAAGATCACAACGGCAGTAAAGATAATGATGTGAAATAATAGCCAAGCTGTTTTACCGAGCAACCTAAAAACTGATACCATTTGATAGAGGCGGGGTGTCCCGATCTTTCGATGAGATGATAACTATCGATTTGGTGAAGATGAATTTGACGATCCGACTACAAACGTGCACGACGTTGCACCTTAGCAATCGCTAAACCAACTCCGAGAGGTTATTGACCACGCCGAAGCACAATCAACCTGACCACGAAGGTCTATTCCTGCAAGCAATCGAAGAACAAGCAAGAATATGATAAAGCAATCTGAATATTGCGAATATAGATGAAGTATTGATAAAGGTGGGGATCCGGAAGCGGTCTTGGTCTGGTCGTTGGACACAAACGAAGTACACGAAGTTGCAATGGCTAACTTTTAACTAAACAAATCCCAAGGAAAAGCTACAAGATGGATCTACTTATATAGGAGCAAGGGGTGGCGGCCAAGGAGGTGGGAGGACGTCCCAAGGCAGCCTAAAACTAAATCTAGGTCGTACAAGGCCAATGGGCCCAAGTGGAGATGATGTAACACCTTTGGACTTGTAGTTTGACTCGGATTCTGCTGCAGCATCAGATTGTTTCGTCCACAACTCAACGCTCCGGACGAATTTGAAGGTGATTCCAATTGGGTTGGAAAGTGCACGAAATCTAGTTTCCAACAAAAAAAGAATCACCCAATTCGGAGTCCGTATGAAAAACTTGTGTGCGTTTTGAGTCAGGTATGTCTGTGCAGTCCGAATCTGAATCCAGAACGTGAGAGACTTGGACTCTATCTTCTCTTGGGCCAAAAGTGACGTGAGAGAACTTTTTGGACAGCAAATAAACATCTCTTTCTTCCTTATCTTCATATGTGGATTGTACAAATGTCCCATACACCTGCAATTAGACAAAACACAAAAGTGTGTGAAGTATTTTTGTTCTGGATAACATAAATAGATTATTGAATAGTTTGCACTAGAAATCACCTGACAAATATGCATATATGCAATATTTTTGGTCATATCCAAGGTAGTCATGTCCTCATCACTACAGCAGTTAGGCTCTGATACCAAAGCTGTCGGGACCCCAATCCTACGTCCCCCGATCTAGCATGTAACGCATCATATCACTTTGTGGCCTCACGCACGGTATCCGACGGCTACAGCCTTACCTTGGCCGAGACCATTTGCTCATTTCGGTCACGTATATGATCATTTCACTAGCATCCATATGACAGAGAACCCGGGCCAACATGACTAGTCGTAAACCCAAGGTGGCACAAACTTACAGGGACATGCATACATGACCCAGCAATGCACGTGTCCGTCAACAGCGAGTGTAACCGGGCTGTATAAAGCTATCAGGACTCCAGTAAACACCGCTTGACATATCCCCGAAGGGACGGACACAAGAGCAAAGAAGGACACATGCCGGTCAATCCATGTGTTCCAGATGGAAGCACTAGGAGGCATTTCCCCATAAGGAGGGCTTCCAAGAATAAACAACTAGGTGTCAGATCCCACACATACCAAAGCATTTCAATAAGATACACACCATATGCTCGATATGTGTAGATAGAAAATGGTATCACAACATAACTCTACGACTCAACTATTAATTGAAAGGCTCTGAGGAGCCAGATATTACAAACATGGGTCTCATGACCCAACATTCAAGGCATTCAAGCAACAAGCACGGGCGGAAGCATAAACATGTCTGAGTACAGACATCTGAAAAGAAAGAAGGCTAGAAATCCTGTCTATCTACAAGACCCTCCAAAGGAGCCAGACCACTGTATGGGATTCCCAAGCTAACTGTCGAAGCCCACGTGACACTAGTAGTGAGATCGAAGTCCTCTCTGTAAAACATAAATTAAGCAAACGTGAGTACAAATGTACCCAGCAAGACTTACAACAGAACTATCTACATATGCATCAGTATCAACAAGGGGTGGTGGAGTTTAACTGTAGCAAGCTAGCTTTGACTCAGCGGCTATCATGTACTACGTCTACCAGTATTTTCTTTAGGGTGAGAAAGCGCACACGAGTCCACATATTCACCATATTAATACATCACTATGGATCTGCTCCCGTGTCCCTACAAGAAGGCCATCCATAGCACTCACTCTCATCTTACGCATTTAAAGTATCCACTTGCAGTTATCTATGACAATGTAAGCTTTATAAGTAGTATATATCCGTGGACGCGGCTATTCGAATAGATATTTAACCATGCAGGGGTGTACTTCTTCACACACGCTCGCACCACTTATTGCCATTTACACGACATGTACTCAGCAACCTTCAAGCGGAAGCCCAGCGAGGGTGTCGACCATGACCTGACTAACCACACAAGTCTCTAGTTCAGGTTTATTGCCTATTTGAGGTTGTATCTGCAACAGAAGTCCAGTCGAGGTTCTATCACTGCCCCAAACGATGAGAGCAGGGTTCCCAAGAGCACCGTTTGGGTGTCATCCTAGTACACCATGCCTTGGTGTCTCTACCACATCATAGCCGATCTGATGTAGGGCGGAACCCTATGTGGACGATCTTTCACGTTTGGAGTGGATCCTAC
>NC_041387.1:286125745-286257192 GCF_002162155.2 Triticum dicoccoides | reverse complement strand
GGAAAACACAAGGGAGAACACGGCGGAAACGAGAGAATCACAAAACCGACAAGTAATCGATCACACAAGGGCTAGATCATTGAAAGAATAAGGTAATACATGATCCAAAATCAACAAGGGGAGGATACAAAGGGAACCGTTCTTCTCCGTGAGGAGGTCTTGATTGTCTTCCCTTGAAGGGGTCTTGAATCCGCTTGGGGGATCTTCTCCGAAGAGGTCGTGAGCTCCGAGGAGAAGTAACCAAGTGGATGAGCAAGGCTCTCACACAAAATATGAGCTAAACCATCTCTAAACCTAGCTAGGAGGTGGGAGAGACCTATTTATAGTCGTAGTGCAAATGGGAGTCAAAGTGAAGGGGTACAAGGGCTCCTGCCCGTGGGTGCGGTCACTCAGGTGTCGGACGTCCGGAAGACGTTGGACGTACGGGGCTTCAGGACGGTCCGGACGTCCATAGTTGTCGGACTTCCGTAATTTCGGCTCGCGTGCTGGTCGCCCGGTTGTCCGGTGGCTTCGGTCTTCCGTTAATTTCCTCTCGGGTGCCCAGCTGCCGGACGTCCGGAGGGCATCGGTAGTCCGTGGCCCTGGGAGTCGTCGGACGTCCGGGCAGGGCCGGTCGTCTGTGGCCTGTAGCTCTGTCCCGCCTTCCTTCCCTCGGTGTAGCATCTCCCAGGGCTCGGACGTCCGGGACCGGCCGGTCGTCCGGTGCCTGTAGCTTCACCAATGGCTCTTCTTCTTGATGTCCATGCTTGGCGTCCTTGCCACCTTGGCCATTGGGTGTAGTTGTCCCTTGGCTCTCCTCCAAGTACCTGATCACACACAGAGTGTCCATATGAGGTAGTAGCCAAGTCTCGTGAGTAGAGAGAGGAAGTTCGGGGAGGAGCGAGTTCACCTTATCTTCGATAGCCTTTGCTCTACCTCTTGTCATGGGCCCAAGTGGTGTTGAGGGAGATGTAGGTACGTCCATGGGGAAGAGCGAGGGATGCTCCGCATCATCTGCCCCCCCCTTGGGAAAGATCCGACTTCAGATCAAAAGCTTCATCTCCATGGTATGGTGCGAGGTCCTTGACGTTGAAGATGTCGCTCACATTGTACTTGCCTCGTGGTAGGTCTATCTTGTAGGCGTTGTCGTTGTAGTGTGCTAGCACCTTGAAGGGTCCATCGACTCGAGGGAGAAGTATGGACTTGCGTTCATTGGGGAAGCGGTCCTTCCGAAGGTGTAGCCACACAAGATCGCCAATGTTGAAGATCATGGGTTGCTTATTGACGTTGAGCTTGGTCGCTAGTCGTTGTACTTGGCGCTCGATGGTGTGCCTTGTATCCTCATGCATCTTCTTAATGTAGCTTGCTCGTGCACTCGCATCCATGTTGGTGCGCTCTTGTAGGGGAAGAGGTAGAATGTCCAATGGTGACAATGGGTTGAAGTCGTAGACGACCTCGAAAGGGGACTTGCCGGTAGTCGAATGTCTTGCATGGTTGTAGGCGTACTCGGCGATGGGTAGACATGCTTCCCACTCCTTGATGTTCTTCTTGATCAACAAGCGAAGTAGAGTACAGAGAGTCCGGTTTGTCACCTCCGTTTGGCCGTCGGTTTGAGGATGGTATGCGGATGAGAACAAGAGCTTGATTCCGAGCTTGGCGCATAGGGTCTTCCAAAAGTAACTCAAGAACTTGACGTCACGATTGGAGAAGATTGTCTTTGGTACTCCATGGAGTCGCAAGATTTCCCTACAAAAGAGATTTGCAATGTGTGAAGCATCGTCTATCTTGTTGCAAGTAATGAAATGTGCCATCTTAGAAAATCGGTCCACAACAACAAACACGGAATCCTTTCCATTTTGAGTTCTAGGCAAACCAAGTAAAAAATCCATGCTAATGTCTTCCCAAGGTTGATAAGGAATAGGAAGAGGCATGTAAAGACCATGAGATTGAGCTTTAGACTTAGCTTTGCGACATGTAGAGCATCGGGTGGTGAAGCATGAGACGTCTTGAAACATCTTGGGCCAAAAGTAGTTCTTGGAGAGCGTGGCGAATGTATTATCTCGTCCAAAATGTCCCATCAGTCCGCCTCCGTGATCCTCTTGCAAAATTAGCAAACGAAGAGAAGACTTGGGAATGCATAGTTTATTTGCTTTCATAAGATCAGCATCCTTGATATAACATTGTTCCCAAGAAGTATGCGTCAAACACTTAGCATAAGGAATAGCAAAAGATGGATCATTAGCATACAAGTCTTTGATGTGCTCAAAACCAATAACATTCAACTCAAGGTTAGTCACAAGCGTGCATATGCGTGAAAGCGCATCCGCAACTACATTTTCCTTACCCTTAATGTACTTGATCACATAGGGGAAAGATTCAATAAATTCACTCCATTTGGCATGACGCATGTTTAACTTAGTTTGACCATTTAAGTACTTTAACGTTTCATGATCGGTATGTATGACAAACTCATCAGGTCTAAGATAATGTTCCCAAACATGTAGCACACGCACTAAAGCATATAATTCTTTGTCATATATGGGATAGTTAAGTTGAGCACCGGAGAGTTTTTCACTAAAATATGCAATGGCTCTTTTTTCTTGCATCAAAACTCCGCCAATTCCGGTACCACTTGCATCACAATGAACCTCAAAAGTTTGGTCAAGATTGGGCAAAGCAAGAATCGAAGCATGAGTAAGCAAAGACTTGAGCTCATCAAAAGCGGTGGATTGCAAAGATCCCCAAACAAAAGGAGCATTCTTCTTACTCAAGGCATGCAAAGGAGCAGCAATAGTGCTAAAATCTATCACAAAGCAACGATAAAAACCCGCAAGACCAAGAAAACTACGCACTTGTTGCAAATTGGTGGGTTGGGGCCAAGTTTTAATTGCTTTAATTTTAGATTCATCAACATGGACACCCTTGTATGATACAACAAAACCCAAGAAAACCACTTTGTCAACACCAAATGTGCACTTTTTCATGTTGGCATAAAGACGTTCCTTGCGAAGGGTTTGCAAAACAGCCCTAACATGATTAAGATGCTCTTTCATGGTTTTGCTAAACACAAGAATATCATCAAAGTAAACCACAACAAAGACTCCAATATAAGGGCGAAGCACATAATGCATGATACGCACGAAAGTACCGGGAGCCTCCGATAAACCCATAGGCATGACTAACCACTCATATAAGCCAAATTTGGTTTTGAAAGCAGTTTTCCATTCATCACCCTCTTGTATGCGGATTTGATAATAGCCACTTTTAAGATCAATTTTTGAGAAAAAGTTGGCTCCACTAAGTTCATCAAGCATATTGATGAGGACATCAATACAATTGTTACACCCACAGCCCCTGCTGCTATACATACTGGACCAATTACTAGAACTCGTGCACGCCAACTAAATTACTGATGAGGACATCAATACAATTGTTACACCCACAGCCCCTGCTGCTATACATACTGGACCAATTACTAGAGCTCGTGCACGCCAACTAAATTACCAGGTACTTTCGTTTCTTGGTAATGATTCTAATGTTCATGAGAATATGATGCTGCCTAAATTGGATACATTTGTTTTGCTTACAAATGAAGGGCCTAGCTTGGAGAAGGATGAACATTGGAGCAAGAACAAGCATGGAGATGATGGCATGCGCAAGGGGAACAAGAACGGAGTTACAAGTGATGATTTCAGGACTTTGAAGCCACCATAATGGGTGCATGAAGCCTTGGACGAAATATACAAGATGCCACTAGATAAATTTCGTCCCGAGGCTATTTTAGGTGCTGCGTCACCTTATTATTGGGCCAGGCCCATGTAATTTCGAAATACATAAGTATAGGCTATTTTTAGAGTCCGTATGTGTGGGGAAACAAGAGATAGGGTTGATTTCGGACCCCTCCACCAAGGGCCACGAAATTCCCCCCTCTTCCTCCATATATACAGCCCTTAGGGCATCGTTTAGACTTTGGGTTTTGTTTAGATTAAAAGTTCGCCATAGCTGCAACTTCGCGTACTTCGTTTGTGTTCAACGACCAGACAAAGGCGTCACAGAACCCCACCTTGATCAATAAAGCTTTCATCTTATATTCGCAATATCCAGATTGCAATCTTAGTTTCTTGCTTGTTCTTCGTTTGCTCGCAGGAAACAGACCCTCATGGTCAGGTTGATCGTGCTCCGGCATGGTCAATAACCTCTCGGAGTTGGTTTAGCGATTGCTAAGGCGCAACGTCCACGCACGTTCGTAGTCGGATCGTCAAAGTCGACTTCCACCAAAGCGATATCCATCATCTCATCGAAAGACGGGACACCTCCGCCTCTATCAAGTGGTATCAGATTTCCAGGTTGCTCGGTGAGAATTTACAGTTTTTCGTAGTTTAGATCGAGTCTGTTCTTCATACCTACAGTCCACGAAAAAGCCACAAAACAAATTAGGGTTAGTTCATCATATCCGAACCAATCTGAGCCTTTGCATAATCTTTTTAGGGTTTTGCTTTGTTGAATTTGCGGTTGCATCGTCGTGTCTAGTTGCTGGTCTTAGAGTCTAGTCTTTTAGAGTTTCGAGTTCTGGTCATAAGTTGTCACGCCGCCGCCGCACCATCATCATCGCCCTTGCCATCTACCACCACCGCTTATCCGCCACCGCTCCGAATCCGTATCCATATACCACCACCGATTCATATCCATATACCACCACCGCTGCCATATACCACCACCATATATCCACCACCAATCAGAGTTCCTTGCATATTAGGTTTGTTTTCGAGATCCATCTAGATTCCGATTCGTGTTTCCTTGCCGGAGTAGGTTTCGGAAAAAAAAAGTCGGGTAGCCACGCTCCGTTTAGGCCCAAAATTTTTCGAAAACGCATTTTTCGAAAAAATTTCTGGCTATCCTATTTTTAGGTGTTTCTGAGTGTTTTGAGACAGGTGCCATTATAGGAAGTTTTTTTTGACCCGTTTCCAGTTTTTGGGTCCGGGCAGTCAAAAAAAAAATTGGTCGAAAAAATTTCGTGCCCATCCTGTCCGTTTGAGCTAGGAAGAGTTTTGAGACACTCGCCATTATAGTGATTTTTCGCAAAAAAAAGCAGCGCAAAAAAAAGAGCGCAAAAAAAGAAGAGCGAAAAAAAAAATTCAGAGTGTGCTTTTCCCTTGTTTACGTGCCGCGCCGTGATTTTGTTGGTGTTCTAGGCTCGCGTCTCTAGCACAGTCTAGCCTAGGACCAGCACAGTACCATCGTTGAGCGTTTATTTAACTTTGCATCTCTGAATTGATTATTGCTGACCCTTTTTGCTACCATACTATAAGCCTTCCCAGCTCCACATACATCTACGTCGTGTGTTCGACTCTCCCTGGTAATCGCTCTATCCAAGCTTTGAGAGTTTTTGACTACAACGGTTGCCGATCACCGCCTGCTGCTGGGTAAGAACTGGTAAGAATTTGAGATTTGCTTGACGGATTTGTGATACAGCACCACCACTTCTTAGTAGTCTGTAGGATCATATTCTTGTGTGTTTCTATTGCTGCTAACCATGCCAGGATCACAAGCCGACGAGATTGACTGGGAGAACTTATCGAACAAGGAGCTTCATGATAAGTTTCAGCAAATGATGACTGAACAGGTACAAGATGTGCTGAACAATTTTGAAGAGGCCATGGAGAAGATCACTGGCCTTGAGAAGACGTTCGAAACAAAGCTCGATAACAGATTTAATGAACTGCTTGCGCGTCTTCCACCACCGGCTGCACCTGTCGCACCTCTGCAACAACAACAACTACGCCCCCTTCTGAATCAGTATGGACGAGCACAGCGTGTTCCTATTGAGACAGGACAAACTTCTGGTGCCGCTGCTACTGCTGTTGGTGCTTCTTTGGCTCCTGCTACTGCTCCTGCTGGTACCCAGGAGGATGATGAGTATGTGGGTGATTATGAGGATGAGGTTGATCAAAATCAGATCTACGAGCAGCCACCAGCACCACCACCAGCAGGTCGACCTCAGGTATATATTCGTCATGGTAGGCCTGCACCACCACCTCAGGTACGCGATGATGTCCATATTCCTAAACTGAAATTGAATATTCCACCATTTGAGGGTAGATATGTTCCTGATATATATCTTACTTGGGAGTTAGAAACTGAACAACGATTTACATGTTTACAATATCCTGAGGAGAGACGAGTTGCTGCTGCTGTTTGTGCTTTCACTAGTTTTGCATGTGTATGGTGGTCTGAACATTGTAGATTATATCCTATTCCAACTACTTGGGCTGCTTTGAAAACTGCTATGCGTACGCGTTGGGTTCCACCATATTATCAACGTGAATTGCTTCAAAAATTGCAGCGTTTAAGACAAGGGAAAAATTCTGTAGAAGAATATTATCAGGAATTACAAACTGGCATGATTAGATGTGGTATTGTTGAGGAGAATGAAGCTATGCTTGCACGTTTTCTGGGTGGATTAAATAGAGAGATTCAGTGATGAGGACATCAATACAATTGTTACACCCACAGCCCCTGCTGCTATACATACTGGACCAATTACTAGAGCTCGTGCACGCCAACTAAATTACCAGGTACTTTCGTTTCTTGGTAATGATTCTAATGTTCATGAGAATATGATGCTGCCTAAATTGGATACATTTGTTTTGCTTACAAATGAAGGGCCTAGCTTGGAGAAGGATGAACATTGGAGCAAGAACAAGCATGGAGATGATGGCATGCGCAAGGGGAACAAGAATGGAGTTACAAGTGATGATTTCAGGACTTTGAAGCCACCATAATGGGTGCATGAAGCCTTGGACGAAATATACAAGATGCCACTTCATAAATTTCGTCCCGAGGCTATTTTAGGTGCTGCGTCACCTTATTATTGGGCCAGGCCCATGTAATTTCGAAATACATAAGTATAGGCTATTTTTAGAGTCCTATGTGTGGGGAAACAAGAGATAGGGTTGATTTCGGACTCCTCCACCAAGGGCCACGAAATTCCCCCCTCTTCCTCCATATATACAGCCCTTAGGGCATCGTTTAGACTTTGGGTTTTGTTTAGATTAAAAGTTCGCCATAGCTGCAACTTCGCGTACTTCGTTTGTGTTCAACGACCAGACAAAGGCGTCACAGAACCCCACCTTGATCAATAAAGCTTTCATCTTATATTCGCAATATCCAGATTGCAATCTCAATTTCTTGCTTGTTCTTCGTTTGCTCGCAGGAAACAGACCCTCGTGGTCAGGTTGATCGTGCTCCGGCGTGGTCAATAACCTCTCGGAGTTGGTTTAGCGATTGCTAAGGCGCGACGTCCTCGCACGTTCGTAGTCGGATCGTCAAAGTCGACTTCCACCAAAGCGAAATCCACCATCTCATCGAAAGACGGGACACCTTTGCCTCTATCAAGTGATAAGTTTCAGCAAATGATGACTGAACAGGTGCAAGATGTGCTGAACAATTTTGAAGAGGCCATGGAGAAGATCACTGGCTTTGAGAAGACGTTCGAAACAAAGCTCGATAACAAGTTTAATGAATTGCTCGCGCGTCTTCCACCACCACCACCCGCTGCACCTAACGCATCTCTCCAACAACAACAACAACGACTACCTCCACGTCGCGAAGCAGACCTCCGCCGAGCAAGCCGTGTTCCTCTTGCGTTTGGCCAAACTGTTGGTGCTGCTGTTGATACTTCTGTGGCTCCTGCTGCTGATGCGGAGGAGGATGATTATGTGGGAGATTATGAGGATGAGGTTGATCAAAATCAACACTACGTGCAGCCACCTGTACCACCACCAGCAGGTCGACCTCAGGTATATATTCGTAATGGTAGGCCTGAACCACCACCTCAGGTACGAGATGATGTCCATATTCCTAAACTGAAATTGAATATTCCACCATTTGAGGGTAGATATGTTCCTGATATATATCTTACTTGGGAGTTAGAAACTGAACAACGATTTACATGTTTACAATATCCTGAGGAGAGACGAGTTGCTGCTGCTGTTTGTGCTTTCACTAGTTTTGCATGTGTATGGTGGTCTGAACATTGTAGATTATATCCTATTCCAACTACTTGGGCTGCTTTGAAAACTGCTATGCGTACGCGTTGGGTTCCACCATATTATCAACGTGAATTGCTTCAAAAATTGCAGCGTTTAAGACAAGGGAAAAATTCTGTAGAAGAATATTATCAGGAATTACAAACTGGCATGATTAGATGTGGTATTGTTGAGGAGAATGAAGCTATGCTTGCACGTTTTCTGGGTGGATTAAATAGAGAGATTCAGACCATTTTAGACTATAAGGAGTATACTAATATCACTCGTTTATTCCATCTTGCTTGTAAAGCTGAACGTGAAGTGCAGGATCGACAAGCATTGGGGCAAACTAATTTTTCTGCAGGCCGACCTTCATCATGGACACCACGTGCATCTTCTACTTCAACTGCACCAGCACCTCCATCCGGTGCCACCTCCAGCCGTGATACAAGAAAACAGGCACAACCACCATTATCTGCCAAGAGCGCACCTGCGGGGCCTGCACAGCGTTCTTCTTCTTCCATGGCATCAACAGGGCACACAAGTGATATTATTTGTCGTCGTTGTAAGGGAGGAGGTCATTATGCGAGGGAATGCAAATCTCCGCGTGTGATGATTGCTACCGCGGATGGTGGATATGAGTCCGCTAGTGACTATGATGAGGAGACATTGGCTCTTATTACACGTGAAGAACATGGTGGAGATGATTCTGATCATGAGACGCAATACATGGCTCCTGAAGACGCTGACAGGTATGAATGTTTAGTTGCTCAACGTGTTTTGAGTGTGCAGGTCACACAAGCTGAGCAAAATCAGAGGCACAATTTGTTCCATACCAAGGGAGTTGTGAAGGAACGTTCTGTGCGCGTCATAATAGACGGAGGGAGCTGCAACAACTTGGCTAGCATGGAGATGGTGGAGAAGCTTTCTCACACCACAAGACCACATCCACATCCTTACTACATCCAATGGTTCAACAACAGCGGCAAGGTTAAGGTAACACGTACTGTTCGTGTGCATTTTAGTATCTCTACATATGCTGATTATGTTGATTGTGATGTGGTACCTATGCAAGCATGTTCCTTATTACTTGGTAGACCATGGAAATTTGATAAAAATTCTGTACACCATGGTAGAAACAATCACTATACTCTTGTTCATAAGGATAAAAATATTACTTTGCTTCCTATGACTCTTGATTCCATTTTGAAAGATGATATTAATAGAGCTAATAAAGCACAACAGGAGAAGAATAAGAGTGAAAATCAGATTGTGGCAAAAGAATTTGAGCAACAAATGAAGCCTAATAATAAACCATCTAGTGTTGCTTCTGAAATTAAATTGAAAAGTGCATGTTTATTTGCCACCAAATCTGATATTGATGAGCTAGATTTCAGCAAATCTGTTTGCTATGCTTTTGTGTGCAAAGAGGCATTATTTTCATTCGAGGACGTGCCTTCCTCTTTGCCTCCTGCTGTCACTAACATTTTGCAGGAGTTCGCTGACGTTTTTCCACAAGACGTGCCACCGGGATTACCGCCTATTCGAGGGATTGAGCATCAGATTAACTTAATTCCCGGTGCTTCACTGCCAAATCGTGCACCATACCGTGCCAATCCAGAGGAGACGAAGGAGATTATGCGTCAAGTACAAGAGCTTCTCGACAAAGGTTATATACGCGAATCCCTTAGTCCTTGTGCTGTTCCTATTATTCTAGTGCCGAAAAAGGATGGTACATCACGTATGTGTGTTGATTGTAGAGGCATTAATAATATTACTATTCGTTATCGTCATCCTATTCCTAGGCTAGATGATATGCTTGATGAATTGAGTGGCTCTACAATATTCTCCAAAGTTGATTTGCGTAGTGGCTACCATCAAATTCGTATGAAATTGGGAGATGAATGGAAAACAGCATTTAAAACTAAGTTTGGATTATATGAGTGGTTAGTCATGCCTTTTGGGTTAACTAATGCACCTAGTACTTTCATGAGATTAATGAACGAAGTTTTACGTGCTTTCATTGGACGCTTTGTGGTAGTCTATTTTGATGATATACTGATTTATAGCAGATCTTTGGAAGAACATTTGGAACATTTACGTGCTGTTTTTATTGCTCTACGTGATGCACGTTTGTTTGGTAACCTTGGGAAGTGCACCTTTTGCACCGACCGAGTATCTTTTCTTGGCTATGTTGTTACTCCACAGGGAATTGAAGTTGACAAAGCCAAGATTGAAGCTATTGAGAGTTGGCCGCAGCCCAAAACGGTCACACAGGTGAGGAGTTTTCTTGGCCTCGCTGGATTCTATAGGCGTTTTGTGAGAGATTTCAGCACCATTGCTGCACCTCTCAACGAGCTTACAAAGAAGGATGTGCCTTTTGTTTGGGGTACCGCACAGGAAGAAGCCTTCACGGTATTGAAAGATAAGTTGACACATGCTCCTTTACTCCAACTTCCTGATTTTAATAAGACTTTTGAGCTTGAATGTGATGCTAGTGGAATTGGATTAGGAGGTGTGTTATTACAAGATGGCAAACCTGTTGCATACTTTTCTGAAAAATTGAGTGGGCCTAGTCTGAATTATTCTACTTATGATAAAGAATTATATGCTCTTTTCGGACTTTAGAAACATGTCAACATTATTTATGGCCCAAAGAATTTGTTATACATTCTGATCATGAATCTTTGAAACATATTAAAAGTCAAGCTAAACTGAATCGTAGACATGCTAAATGGGTTGAATTCATTGAGACTTTCCCTTATGTCATTAAACACAAGAAGGGAAAAGAAAATGTTATTGCTGATGCATTGTCTCGTCGCTATACTATGCTTTCACAACTTGACTTCAAAATATTTGGTTTGGAGACCATCAAAGATCAATATGTGCATGATGCTGATTTTAAAGATGTAATGCAGAATTGTAAAGAAGGAAGAATGTGGAACAAGTTTGTCGTTAACGATGGATTTGTGTTTCGTGCTAACAAGCTATGCATTCCAGCTAGCTCCGTTCGTCTTTTGTTGTTGCAGGAGGCGCATGGAGGAGGATTAATGGGACACTTTGGCGTGAAGAAGACAGAGGACGTACTTGCTACACATTTCTTTTGGCCAAAGATGAGACGGGATGTTGAGCGTTTTATTGCTCGATGCACTACATGTCAAAAAGCTAAGTCACGACTCAATCCTCATGGTTTATATATGCCTTTGCCTGTACCTAGTGTTCCTTGGGAGGATATGATAGAGGCGAGGGTGTCCCGATCTTTCGATGAGATGATAACTATCGATTTGGTGGAGACGGCTTTGACGATCCGACTACAAACGTGCACGACGTTGCGCCTTAGCAATCGCTAAACCAATCTCCTGAGGTTACTAACGATGCCGGAAGCACGGTCAGCCTGACCACGAAGGTCTATTCCTGCAAGCAATCGAAGAACGAGCAAGAATATGATAAAGCAATCTGAATATTGCAAATATATATGAGGTATTGATAATGGTGGGGATCCGTAAGCGGCCTTGGTCTGGTCGTTGGACACAAACGAAGTACACGAAGTTGCGTTGGCTAACTTTTAACTAAACAAATCCCAAGGAAAAGCTACTAGATGGATCTACTTATATAGGAGCAAGGGGTGGCGGCCAAGGAGGTGGGAGGACGTCCCAAGGCAGCCTAAAACTAAATCTAGGTCGTACAAGGCCAATGGGCCCAAGTGGAGGTGATGTAACACCTTTGGACTTGTAGTTTGACTCGGATTCTGCTGCAGCATCAGATTGTTTCGTCCACAACTCAACGCTCCGGACGAATTTGAAGGTGATTCCACTTGGGTTGGAAAGTGCACGAAATCTAGTTTCCAACAAAAAAAGAATCACCCAATTCGGAGTCCGTATGAAAAACTTGTGTGCGTTTTGAGTCAGGTATGTCTGTGTAGTCCGAATCTGAATCCAGAACGTGAGAGACTTGGACTCTATCTTCTCTTGGGCCAAAAGTGACGTGAGAGAACTTTTTGGACAGCAAATAAACATCTCTTTCTTCCTTATCTTCATATGTGGATTGTACAAATGTCCCATACACCTGCAATTAGACAAAACACAAAAGTGTGTGAAGTATTTTTGTTCTGGATAACACAAATAGATTATTGAATAGTTTGCACTAGAAATCACCTGACAAATATGCATATATGCAATATTTTTGGTCATATCCAAGGTAGTCATGTCCTCATCATAATGACATAAGGGAAAGTCTCAATGAATTCAACCCATTTAGCATGTCTACGATTCAGTTTAGCTTGACTTTTAATATGTTTCAAAGATTCATGATCAGAATGTATAACAAATTCTTTGGCCCATAAATAATGTTGCCATGTTTCTAAAGTCCGAACAAGAGCATATAATTCTTTATCATAAGTAGAATAATTCAGACTAGGCCCACTCAATTTTTCAGAAAAGTATGCAACAGGTTTGCCATCTTGTAATAACACACCTCCTAATCCAATTCCACTAGCATCACATTCAAGCTCAAAAGTCTTATTAAAATCAGGAAGTTGGAGTAAAGGAGCATGTGTCAACTTATCTTTCAATACCGTGAAGGCTTCTTCCTATGCGGTACCCCAAAGAAAAGGCACATCTTTCTTTGTAAGCTCATTGAGAGGTGCAGCAATGGTGCTGAAATCTCTCACAAAACGCCTATAGAATCCAGCGAGGCCAAGAAAACTCCTCACTTGTGTGACCGTTTTGGGCTGCGGCCAACTCTCAATAGCTTCAATCTTGGCTTTATCAACTTCAATTCCCTGTGGAGTAACAACATAGCCAAGAAAAGATACTCGGTCGGTGCAAAAGGTGCACTTCCCAAGGTTACCAAACAAACGTGCATCACATAGAGAAATAAAAACAGCACGTAAATGTTCCAAATGTTCTTCCAAAGATCTGCTATAAATCAATATGTCATCAAAGTAAACTACCACAAATCGTCCAATGAAAGCACGTAAAACTTCGTTCATTAATCTCATGAAAGTACTAGGTGCATTAGTTAACCCAAAAGGCATGACTAACCACTCATATAATCCAAACTTAGTTTTAAATGCTGTTTTCCATTCATCTCCCAATTTCATACGAATTTGATGGTAGCCACTACGCAAATCAACTTTGGAGAATATTGTAGAGCCACTCAATTCATCAAGCATATCATCTAGCCTAGGAATAGGATGACGATAACAAATAGTAATATTATTAATGCCTCTACAATCAACACACATACGTGATGTACCATCCTTTTTCGGCACTAGAATAATAGGAACAGCACAAGGACTAAGGGATTCGCGTATATAACCTTTGTCGAGAAGCTCTTGTACTTGATGCATAATCTCCTTCGTCTCCTCTGGATTGGTACGGTATGGTGCACGGTTTGGCAGTGAAGCACCGAGAATTAAGTCAATCTGATGCTCAATCCCTCTAATAGGCGGTAATCCCGGTGGCACGTCTTGTGGAAAAACGTCAGCGAACTCCTGCAAAATGTTAGTGACAGCAGGAGGCAAAGAGGAAGGCACGTCCTCGAATGAAAATAATGCCTCTTTGCACACAAAAGCATAGCAAACAGATTTGCTGAAATCTAGCTCATCAATATCAGATTTGGTGGCAAATAAACATGCACTTTTCAATTTAATTTCAGAAGCAACACTAGATGGTTTATTATTAGGCTTCATTTGTTGCTCAAATTCTTTTGCCACAATCTGATTTTCACTCTTATTCTTCTCCTGTTGTGCTTTATTAGCTCTATTAATATCATCTTTCAAAATGGAATCAGGAGTCATAGGAAGCAAAGTAATATTTTTATCCTTATAAACAAGAGTATAGTGATTGTTTCTACCATGGTGTACAGAATTTTTATCAAATTGCCATGATCTACCAAGTAATAAGGAACATGCTTGCATAGGTACCACATCACAATCAACATAATCAGCATATGTAGAGATACTAAAATGCACACGAACAGTACGTGTTACCTTAACCTTGCCGCTGTTGTTGAACCATTGGATGTAGTAAGGATGTGAATGTGGTCTTGTGGTGAGAGAAAGCTTCTCCACCATCTCCATGCTAGCCAAGTTGTTGCAGCTCCCTCCGTCTATTATGACGCGCACAGAACGTTCCTTCACAACTCCCTTGGTATGGAACAAATTGTGCCTCTGATTTTGCTCAGCTTGTGTGACCTGCTGATGAGGACATCAATACAATTGTTACACCCACAGCCCCTGCTGCTATACATACTGGACCAATTACTAGAGCTCGTGCACGCCAACTAAATTACCAGGTACTTTCGTTTCTTGGTAATGATTCTAATGTTCATGAGAATATGATGCTGCCTAAATTGGATACATTTGTTTTGCTTACAAATGAAGGGCCTAGCTTGGAGAAGGATGAACATTGGAGCAAGAACAAGCATGGAGATGATGGCATGCGCAAGGGGAACAAGAACGGAGTTACAAGTGATGATTTCAGGACTTTGAAGCCACCATAATGGGTGCATGAAGCCTTGGACGAAATATACAAGATGCCACTTCATAAATTTCGTCCCAAGGCTATTTTAGGTGATGCGTCACCTTATTATTGGGCCAGGCCCATGTAATGTCGAAATACATAAGTATAGGCTATTTTTAGAGTCCGTATGTGTGGGGAAACAAGAGATAGGGTTGATTTCGGACCCCTCCACCAAGGGCCACGAAATTCCCCCCTCTTCCTCCATATATACAGCCCTTAGGGCATCGTTTAGACTTTGGGTTTTGTTTATATTAAAAGTTCGCCATAGCTGCAACTTCGCGTACTTCGTTTGTGTTCAACGACCAGACAAAGGCGTCACAGAACCCCACCTTGATCAATAAAGCTTTCATCTTATATTCGCAATATCTAGATTGCAATCTCAGTTTCTTGCTTGTTCTTCGTTTGCTCGCAGGAAACAGACCCTCGTGGTCAGGTTGATCGTGCTCCGGCGTGGTCAATAACCTCTCGGAGTTGGTTTAGCGATTGCTAAGGCGCGACGTCCTCGCACGTTCGTAGTCGGATCGTCAAAAGTCGACTTCCACCAAAGCGATATCCATCATCTCATCGAAAGATGGGACACCTTTGCCTCTATCATTATTACACGTGAAGAACATGGTGGAGATGATTCTGATCATGAGACGCAATACATGGCTCCTGAAGACGCTGACAGGTATGAATGTTTAGTTGCTCAACGTGTTTTGAGTGTGCAGGTCACACAAGCTGAGCAAAATCAGAGGCACAATTTGTTCCATACCAAGGGAGTTGTGAAGGAACGTTTTGTGCGCGTCATAATAGACGGAGGGAGCTGCAACAACTAGGCTAGCATGGAGATGGTGGAGAAGCTTTCTCTCACCACAAGACCACACCCACATCCTTACTACATCCAATGGTTCAACAACAGCGGCAAGGTTAAGGTAACACGTACTGTTCGTGTGCATTTTAGTATCTCTACATATGCCGATTATGTTGATTGTGATGTGGTACCTATGCAAGCATGTTCCTTATTACTTGGTAGACCATGGCAATTTGATAAAAATTCTGTACACCATGGTAGAAACAATCACTATACTCTTGTTCATAAGGATAAAAATATTACTTTGCTTCCTATGACTCCTGATTCCATTTTGAAAGATGATATTAATAGAGCTACTAAAGCACAACGGGAGAAGAATAAGAGTGAAAATCAGATTGTGGCAAAAGAATTTGAGCAACAAATGAAGCCTAATAATAAACCATCTAGTGTTGCTTCTGAAATTAAATTGAAAAGTGCATGTTTATTTGCCACCAAATCTGATATTGATGAGCTAGATTTCAGCAAATCTGTTTGCTATGCTTTTGTGTGCAAAGAGGCATTATTTTCATTCGAGGACGTGCCTTCCTCTTTGCCTCCTGCTGTCACTAACATTTTGCAGGAGTTCGCTGACGTCTTTCCACAAGACGTGCCACCGGGATTACCGCCTATTCGAGGGATTGAGCATCAGATTGACTTAATTCCCGGTGCTTCACTGCCAAACCGTGCACCATACCGTACCAATCCAGAGGAGACGAAGGAGATTATGCGTCAAGTACAAGAGCTGCTCGACAAAGGTTATATACGCGAATCCCTTAGTCCTTGTGCTGTTCCTATTATTCTAGTGCCGAAAAAGGATGGTACATCACGTATGTGTGTTGATTGTAGAGGCATTAATAATATTACTATTCGTTATCGTCATCCTATTCCTAGGCTAGATGATATGCTTGATGAATTGAGTGGCTCTACAATATTCTCCAAAGTTTATTTGCGTAGTGGCTACCATCAAATTCGTATGAAATTGGGAGATGAATGGAAAACAGCATTTAAAACTAAGTTTGGATTATATGAGTGGTTAGTCATGCCTTTTGGGTTAACTAATGCACCTAGTACTTTCATGAGATTAATGAACGAAGTTTTACGTGCTTTCATTGGACGATTTGTGGTAGTTTACTTTGATGACATATTGATTTATAGCAGATCTTTGGAAGAACATTTGGAACATTTATGTGCTGTTTTTATTGCTCTACGTGATGCACGTTTGTTTGGTAACCTTGGGAAGTGCACCTTGATGAGGACATGACTACCTTGGATATGACCAAAAATATTGCATATATGCATATTTGTCAGGTGATTTCTAGTGCAAACTATTCAATAATCTATTTATGTTATCCAGAACAAAAATACTTCACACACTTTTGTGTTTTGTCTAATTGCAGGTGTATGGGACATTTGTACAATCCACATATGAAGATAAGGAAGAAAGAGATGTTTATTTGCTGTCCAAAAAGTTCTCTCACGTCACTTTTGGCCCAAGAGAAGATAGAGTCCAAGTCTCTCACGTTCTGGATTCAGATTCGGACTGCACAGACATACCTGACTCAAAACGCACACAAGTTTTTCATACGGACTCCGAATTGGATGATTCTTTTTTGTTGGAAACTAGATTTCGTGCACTTTCCAACCCAATTGGAATCACCTTCAAATTCGTCCGGAGCGTTGAGTTGTGGACGAAACAATCTGATGCTGCAGTAGAATCCGAGTCAAACTACAAGTCCAAAGGTGTTACATCACCTCCACTTGGGCCCATTGGCCTTGTACGACCTAGATTTAGTTTTAGGCTGCCTTGGGACGTCCTCCCACCTCCTTGGCCGCCACCCCTTGCTCCTATATAAGTAGATCCATCTAGTAGCTTTTCCTTGGGATTTGTTTAGTTAAAAGTTAGCCATTGCAACTTCGTGTACTTCGTTTGTGTCCAACGACCAGACCAAGACCGCTTACGGATCCCCACCATTATCAATACCTCATATATATTTGCAATATTCAGATTGCTTTATCATATTCTTGCTCGTTCTTCGATTGCTTGCAGGAATAGACCTTCGTGGTCAGGCTGACCGTGCTTCCGGCATCGTCAGTAACCTCAGGAGATTGGTTTAGCGATTGCTAAGGCGCAACGTCGTGCACATTTGTAGTCGGATCGTCAAAGTCGTCTCCACCAAATCGATAGTTATCATCTCATCGAAAGATCGGGACACCCTCGCCTCTATCAGCTGATTATGTTGATTGTGATGTGGTACCTATGCAAGCATGTTCCTTATTACTTGGTAGACCATGGCAATTTGATAAAAATTCTGTACACCATGGTAGAAACAATCACTATACTCTTGTTCATAAGGATAAAAATATTACTTTGCTTCCTATGACTCCTGATTCCATTTTGAAAGATGATATTAATAGAGCTAATAAAGCAAAACAGGAGACGAATAAGAGTGAAAATCAGATTGTGGCAAAAGAATTTGAGCAACAAATGAAGCCTAATAATAAACCATCTAGTGTTGCTTCTGAAATTAAATTGAAAAGTGCATGTTTATTTGCCACCAAATCTGATATTGATGAGCTAGATTTCAGCAAATCTGTTTGCTATGCTTTTGTGTGCAAAGAGGTATTATTTTCATTCGAGGACGTGTCTTCCTCTTTGCCTCCTGCTGTCACTAACATTTTGCAGGAGTTCGCTGACGTCTTTCCACAAGACGTGCCACCGGGATTACCGCCTATTCGAGGGATTGAGCATCAAATTGACTTAATTCCCGGTGCTTCACTGCCAAACCGTGCACCATACCGTACCAATCCAGAGGAGACGAAGGAGATTATGCGTCAAGTACAAGAGCTGCTCGACAAAGGTTATATACGCGAATCCCTTAGTCCTTGTGCTGTTCCTATTATTCTAGTGCCGAAAAAGGATGGTACATCACGTATGTGTGTTGATTGTAGAGGCATTAATAATATTACTATTTGTTATCGTCATCCTATTCCTAGGCTAGATGATATGCTTGATGAATTGAGTGGCTCTACAATATTCTCCAAAGTTGATTTGCGTAGTGGCTACCATCAAATTCGTATGAAATTGGGAGATGAATGGAAAACAGCATTTAAAACTAAGTTTGGATTATATGAGTGGTTAGTCATGCCTTTTGGGTTAACTAATGCACCTAGTACTTTCATGAGATTAATGAACGAAGTTTTACGTGCTTTCATTGGACGATTTGTGGTAGTTTACTTTGATGACATATTGATTTATAGCAGATCTTTGGAAGAACATTTGGAACATTTACGTGCTGTTTTTATTTCTCTATGTGATGCACGTTTGTTTGGTAACCTTGGGAAGTGCACCTTTTGCACCGACCGAGTATCTTTTCTTGGCTATGTTGTTACTCCACAGGGAATTGAAGTTGATAAAGCCAAGATTGAAGCTATTGAGAGTTGGCCGCAGCCCAAAACGGTCACACAAGTGAGGAGTTTTCTTGGCCTCGCTGGATTCTATAGGCGTTTTGTGAGAGATTTCAGCACCATTGCTGCACCTCTCAATGAGCTTACAAAGAAAGATGTGCCTTTTCTTTGGGGTACCGCATAGGAAGAAGCCTTCACGGTATTGAAAGATAAGTTGACACATGCTCCTTTACTCCAACTTCCTGATTTTAATAAGACTTTTGAGCTTGAATGTGATGCTAGTGGAATTGGATTAGGAGGTGTGTTATTACAAGATGGCAAACCTGTTGCATACTTTTCTGAAAAATTGAGTGGGCCTAGTCTGAATTATTCTACTTATGATAAAGAATTATATGCTCTTGTTCGGACTTTAGAAACATGGCAACATTATTTATGGCCCAAAAAATTTGTTATACATTCTGATCATGAATCATTAAAACATATTAAAAGTCAAGCTAAACTGAATCGTAGACATGCTAAATGGGTTGAATTCATTGAGACTTTCCCTTATGTCATTAAACACAAGAAGGGAAAAGAAAATGTTATTGCTGATGCTTTGTCTCGTCGCTATACTATGCTTTCACAACTTGACTTCAAAATATTTGGTTTGGAGACCATCAAAGATCAATATGTGCATGATGCTGATTTTAAAGATGTAATGCATAATTGTAAAGAAGGAAGAATGTGGAACAAGTTTGTTGTTAACGATGGATTTGTGTTTCGTGCTAACAAGCTATGCATTCCAGCTAGCTCCGTTCGTCTTTTGTTGTTGCAGGAGGCGCATGGAGGAGGATTAATGGGACACTTTGGCGTGAAGAAGACGGAGGATGTACTTGCTACACATTTCTTTTGGCCAAAGATGAGACGGGATGTTGAGCGTTTTATTGCTCGCTGCACTACATGTCAAAAGCTAAGTCACGCCTCAATCCTCATGGTTTATATATGCCTTTGCCTGTACCTAGTGTTCCTTGGGAGGATATATCTATGGACTTTGTTTTAGGTTTACCTCGAACAAAGAAGGGGAGGGATAGCATATTTGTTGTCGTGGATAGATTCTCGAAAATGGCACACTTTATACCATGTCATAAAAGCGATGATGCTGTTAATGTTGCTGATTTGTTCTTTCGTGAAATTATTCGCTTGCATGGTGTGCCAAATACTATTGTTTCAGATCGTGATACTAAATTTCTTAGCCACTTTTGGAGATGTTTATGGGCTAAGTTGGGGACTAAACTGCTTTTTAGTACTACTTGTCACCCCCAAACTGATGGACAAACTGAAGTAGTCAATAGAACGTTGTCTACTATGCTTAGGGCTGTTTTGAAGAATAATAAGGAAATGTGGGAGGAATGCTTGCCTCATATTGAATTTGCTTATAATCGTTCATTGCATTCTACTACTAAGATGTGCCCTTTTGAAGTTGTGTATGGTCCTACCTCGTGCACCTATTGATTTGTTGCCTCTTCCATCTTCGGAGAAGGTTAATTTTGATTCTAAACAACGTGCTGAATTGATTTTAAAAATGCATGAGTTAACTAAGGAAAACATTGAGCGCATGAATGCTAAATATAAACTTGCTGGAGATAAGGGTAGAACACATGTTGTGTTTGCACCTGGAGATCTTGTTTGGTTACATTTGCGTAAGGATAGATTTCCTGATTTGCGCAAATCAAAGTTAATGCCACGTGCGGATGGTCCCTTTAAGGTGTTAGAGAAAATAAATGATAATGCATATATACTTGAGCTGCCTGCAGATTTTGGGGTTAGTCCCACTTTTAACATTGCAGATTTGAAGCCTTATTTGGGTGAGGAACATGAACTTCCGTCGAGGACGACTTCATTTCAAGAAGGGAGGATGATGAGGACATCAATACAATTGTTACACCCACAGCCCCTGCTGCTATACATACTGGACCAATTACTAGAGCTCGTGCACGCCAACTAAATTACCAGGTACTTTCGTTTCTTGGTAATGATTCTAATGTTCATGAGAATATGATGCTGCCTAAATTGGATACATTTGTTTTGCTTACAAATGAAGGGCCTAGCTTGGAGAAGGATGAACATTGGAGCAAGAACAAGCATGGAGATGATGGCATGCGCAAGGGGAACAAGAACGGAGTTACAAGTGATGATTTCAGGATTTTGAAGCCACCATAATGGGTGCATGAAGCCTTGGACGAAATATACAAGATGCCACTTCATAAATTTCGTCCCGAGGCTATTTTAGGTGCTGCGTCACCTTATTATTGGGCCAGGCCCATGTAATTTCGAAATACATAAGTATAGGCTATTTTTAGAGTGCGTATGTGTGGGGAAACAAGAGATAGGGTTGATTTCGGACCCCTCCACCAAGGGCCACGAAATTCCCCCCCTCTTCCTACATATATACAGCCCTTAGGGCATCGTTTAGACTTTGGGTTTTGTTTAGAATAAAAGTTCGCCATAGCTGCAACTTCGCGTACTTCGTTTGTGTTCAACGACCAGACAAAGGCGTCACAGAACCCCACCTTGATCAATAAAGCTTTCATCTTATATTCGCAATATCCAGATTGCAATCTCAGTTTCTTGCTTGTTCTTCGTTTGCTCGCAGTAAACAGACCCTCGTGGTCAGGTTGATCGTGCTCCGGCGTGGTCAATAACCTCTCGGAGTTGGTTTATGATGAGGACATCAATACAATTGTTACACCCACAGCCCCTGCTGCTATACATACTGGACCAATTACTAGAGCTCGTGCACGCCAACTAAATTACCAGGTACTTTCGTTTCTTGGTAATGATTCTAATGTTCATGAGAATATGATGCTGCCTAAATTGGATACATTTGTTTTGCTTACAAATGAAGGGCCTAGCTTGGAGAAGGATGAACATTGGAGCAAGAACAAGCATGGAGATGATGGCATGCGCAAGGGGAACAAGAACGGAGTTACAAGTGATGATTTCAGGACTTTGAAGCCACCATAATGGGTGCATGAAGCCTTGGACGAAATATACAAGATGCCACTTCCTAAATTTCGTCCCGAGGCTATTTTAGGTGCTGCGTCACCTTATTATTGGGCCAGGCCCATGTAATTTCGAAATACATAAGTATAGGCTATTTTTAGAGTCCGTATGTGTGGGGAAACAAGAGATAGGGTTGATTTCGGACTCCTCCACCAAGGGCCACGAAATTCCCCCCTCTTCCTCCATATATACAGCCCTTAGGGCATCGTTTAGACTTTGGGTTTTGTTTAGATTAAAAGTTCGCCATAGCTGCAACTTCGCGTACTTCGTTTGTGTTCAACGACCAGACAAAGGCGTCACAGAACCCCACCTTGATCAATAAAGCTTTCATCTTATATTCGCAATATCCAGATTGCAATCTCAGTTTCTTGCTTGTTCTTCGTTTGCTCGCAGGAAACAGACCCTCGTGGTCAGGTTGATCGTGCTCCGGCGTGGTCAATAACCTCTCGGAGTTGGTTTAGCGATTGCTAAGGCGCGACGTCCTCGCACGTTCGTAGTCGGATCGTCAAAGTCGACTTCCACCAAAGCGAAATCCACCATCTCATCGAAAGACGGGACACCTTTGCCTCTATCAACTAATATCACTCGTTTATTCCATCTTGCTTGTAAAGCTGAACGTGAAGTGCAGGATCGACAAGCATTGGGGCGAACTAACTTTTCTGCAGGCCGACCTTCATCATGGACACCACGTGCATCTTCTACTTCAACTGCACCAGCACCTCCATCCAGTGCCACCTCCAGCCGTGATACAAGAAAACAGGCACAACCACCATTATCTTCCAAGAGCGCACCTGCGGGTCCTGCACAGCGTTCTTCTTCTTCCATGGCATCAACAGGGCACACAAGTGATATTATTTGTCGTCGTTGTAAGGGAGGAGGTCATTATGCGAGGGAATGCAAATCTCCGCGTGTGATGATTGCTACCGCGGATGGTGGATATGAGTCCGCTAGTGACTATGATGAGGAGACGTTGGCTCTTATTACACGTGAAGAACATGGTGGAGATGATTCTGATCATGAGACGCAATACATGGCTCCTGAAGACGCTGACAGGTATGAATGTTTAGTTGCTCAACGTGTTTTGAGTGTGCAGGTCACACAAGCTGAGCAAAATCAGAGGCACAATTTGTTCCATACCAAGGGAGTTGTGAAGGAACGTTCTGTGCGCGTCATAATAGACGGAGGGAGCTGCAACAACTTGGCTAGCATGGAGATGGTGGTGAAGCTTTCTCTCACCACAAGACCACATCCACATCCTTACTACATCCAATGGTTCAACAACAGCGGCAAGGTTAAGGTAACACGTACTGTTCGTGTGCATTTTAGTATCTCTACATATGCTGATTATGTTGATTGTGATGTGGTACCTATGCAAGCATGTTCCTTATTACTTGGTAGACCATGGCAATTTGATAAAAATTCTGTACACCATGGTAGAAACAATCACTATACTCTTGTTCATAAGGATAAAAATATTACTTTGCTTCCTATGACTCCTGATTCCATTTTGAAAGATGATATTAATAGAGCTAATAAAGCACAACAGGAGAAGAATAAGGGTGAAAATCAGATTGTGGCAAAAGAATTTGAGCAACAAATGAAGCCTAATAATAAACCATCTAGTGTTGCTTCTGAAATTAAATTGAAAAGTGCATGTTTATTTGCCACCAAATCTGATATTGATGAGCTAGATTTCAGCAAATCTGTTTGCTATGCTTTTGTGTGCAAAGAGGCATTATTTTCATTCGAGGACGTGCCTTCCTCTTTGCCTCCTGCTGTCACTAACATTTTGCAGGAGTTCGCTGACGTTTTTCCACAAGACGTGCCACCGGGATTACCGCCTATTCGAGGGATTGAGCATCAGATTGACTTAATTCCCGGTGCTTCACTGCCAAACCGTGCACCATACCGTACCAATCCAGAGGAGATGAAGGAGATTATGCGTCAAGTACAAGAGCTTCTCGACAGAGGTTATATACGCGAATCCCTTAGTCCTTGTGTTGTTCCTATTATTCTAGTGCCGAAAAAGGATGGTACATCACGTATGTGTGTTGATTGTAGAGGCATTAATAATATTATATTCGTTATCGTCATCCTATTCCTAGGCTAGATGATATGCTTGATGAATTGAGTGGCTCTACAATATTTTCCAAAGTTGATTTGCGTAGTGGCTACCATCAAATTCGTATGAAATTGGGAGATGAATGGAAAACAGCATTTAAAACTAAGTTTGGATTATATGAGTGGTTAGTCATGCCTTTTGGGTTAACTAATGCACCTAGTACTTTCATGAGATTAATGAACGAAGTTTTACGTGCTTTCATTGGACGATTTGTGGTAGTTTACTTTGATGACATACTGATTTATAGCAGATCTTTGGAAGAACATTTGGAACATTTACGTGCTGTTTTTATTGCTCTACGTGATGCACGTTTGTTTGGTAACCTTGGGAAGTGCACCTTTTGCACCGACCGAGTATCTTTTCTTGGCTATGTTGTTACTCCACAGGGAATTGAAGTTGACAAAGCCAAGATTGAAGCTATTGAGTGATGAGGACATCAATACAATTGTTACACCCACAACCCCTGCTGCTATACATACTGGACCAATTACTAGAGCTCGTGCACGCCAACTAAATTACCAGGTACTTTCGTTTCTTGGTAATGATTCTAATGTTCATGAGAATATGATGCTGCCTAAATTGGATACATTTGTTTTGCTTACAAATGAAGGGCCTAGCTTGGAGAAGGATGAACATTGGAGCAAGAACAAGCATGGAGATGATGGCATGCGCAAGGGGAACAAGAACGGAGTTACAAGTGATGATTTCAGGACTTTGAAGCCACCATAATGGGTGCATGAAGCCTTGGACGAAATATACAAGATGCCACTTCCTAAATTTCGTCCCGAGGCTATTTTAGGTGCTGCGTCACCTTATTATTGGGCCAGGCCCATGTAATTTCGAAATACATAAGTATAGGCTATTTTTAGAGTCCGCATGTGTGGGGAAACAAGAGATAGGGTTGATTTCGGACCCCTCCACCAAGGGCCACGAAATTCCCCCCTCTTCCTCCATATATACAGCCCTTAGGGCATCGTTTAGACTTTGGGTTTTGTTTAGATTAAAAGTTCGCCATAGCTGCAACTTCGCGTACTTCGTTTGTGTTCAACGACCAGACAAAGGCGTCACAGAACCCCACCTTGATCAATAAAGCTTTCATCTTATATTCGCAATATCCAGATTGCAATCTCAGTTTCTTGCTTGTTCTTCGTTTGCCCGCAGGAAACAGACCCTCGTGGTCAGGTTGATCGTGCTCCGGCGTGGTCAATAACCTCTCGGAGTTGGTTTAGCGATTGCTAAGGCGCGACGTCGTCGCACGTTCGTAGTCGGATCGTCAAAGTCAACTTCCACCAAAGCGATATCCATCATCTCATCGAAAGACGGGACACCTTTGCCTCTATCAAGTGGTATCAGATTTCCAGGTTGCTCGGTGAGATTTTACAGTTTTTCGTAGTTTAGATCGAGTCTGTTCTTCATACCTACAGTCCACGAAAAAGCCACACAAAAAAAAATTAGGGTTAGTTCATCATATCCGAACCAATCTGAGCCTTTGCATAATCTTTTTAGGGTTTTGCTTTGTTGAATTTGCGGTTGCATCGTCGGTCTAGTTGCTGGTCTTAGCGTCTAGTCTTTTAAAGTTTCGAGTTCTGGTCATAAGTTGTCACGCCGCCGCCGCACCATCATCATCGTCCCTGCCATCTACCACCACCGCTCCGAATCTGTATCCATATACCACCACCAATCCGTGCCCATATACCACCACCGATCCATATCCATATACTACCACCGCTACCACCACCGCTGCCATATACCACCACCATATATCCACCACCAATCCGAGTTCCTTGCTTATTAGGTTTGTTTTTGGGATTCATCCAGATTCCGATTCGTGTTTCCTTGCCAGAGTAGGTTTCGGAAAAAAAAAGAGTCGGGTAGCCACGCTCCGTTTAGGCCCAAAATTTTTCGAAAACGCATTTTTCGAAAAAATTTCTGGCTATCCTATTTTTAGGTGTTTCTGAGTGTTTTGAGACAGGTGCCATTATAGGAAGTTTTTTTTGACCCGTTTCCAGTTTTTGGGTCCGGGCAGTCGAAAAAAAAAATTGGTCGAAAAATTTCGTGCCCATCCTGTCAGTTTGAGATAGGAAGAGTTTTGAGACACTCGCCATTATAGTGATTTTTCGCAAAAAAAAAAGCAGCGCAAAAAAAAGAGCGCAAAAAAAAGAGCGAAAAAAAAAAATTCAGAGTGTGCTTTTCCCTTGTTTACGTGCCGCGCCGTGATTTTGTTGGTGTTCTAGGCTCGCGTCTCTAGCACAGTCTAGCCTAAGACCAGCACAGTATCGTCGTTGAGCGTTTATTCAACTTTGCATCTCTGAATTGATTATTGCTGACCCTTTTTGCTACCATAGTATAAGCCTTCCCAGCTCCACATACATCTACGTCGTGCGTTTGACTCTCCCTGGTAATCGCTCTATCCAAGCTTTGAGAGTTTTGACTACAACGGTTGCCGATCACCGCCTGTTGCTTGGTAAGAACTGGTAAGAATTTGAGTTTTGCTTGACGGATTTGTGACACCCACCACCACCACTTGTTCGTAGTCTGTAGGATCATATTCTTGTGTGTTTCTATTGCTGCTAACCATGCCAGGATCACAAGCCAACGAGATTGACTGGGAGAATTTATCGAACAAGGAGCTTCATGATAAGTTTCAGCAAATGATGACTGAACAGGTGCAAGATGTGCTGAACAATTTTGAAGAGGCCATGGAGAAGATCACTGGCCTTGAGAAGACGTTCGAAACAAAGCTCGATAACAGATTTAATGAATTGCTCGCGCGTCTTCCACCACCACCACCCGCTGCACCTAACGCACCTCTCCAACAACAACAACAACGACTACCTCCACGTCGCGAAATAGACCTTCGCCGAGCGAGCCGTGTTCCTCTTGCGTTTGGCCAAACTGTTGGTGCTGCTGTTGATACTTCTGTGGCTCCTGCTACTGCTGTTGCTGGTACCCAGGAGGATGATGAGTATGCGGGCGATTATGAGGATGAGGTTGATCAAAATCAGATCTACGAGCAGCCACCAGCACCACCACCAGCAGGTCGACCTCAGGTATATATTCGTAATGGTAGGCCTGCACCACCACCTCAGGTACGCGATGATGTCCATATTCCTAAACTGAAATTCAATATTCCACCATTTGAGGGTAGATATGTTCCTGATATATATCTTACTTGGGAGTTAGAAACTGAACAACGATTTACATGTTTACAATATCCTGAGGAGAGACGAGTTGCTGCTGCTGTTTGTGCTTTCACTAGTTTTGCATGTGTATGGTGGTCTGAACATTGTAGATTATATCCTATTCCAACTACTTGGGCTGCTTTGAAAACTGCTATGCGTACGCGTTGGGTTCCACCATATTATCAACGTGAATTGCTTCAAAAATTGCAGCGTTTAAGACAAGGGAAAAATTCTGTAGAAGAATATTATCAGGAATTACAAACTGGCATGATTAGATGTGGTATTGTTGAGGAGAATGAAGCTATGCTTGCACGTTTTCTGGGTGGATTAAATAGAGAGATTCAGACCATTCTAGACTATAAGGAGTATACTAATATCACTCGTTTATTCCATCTTGCTTGTAAAGCTGAACGTGAAGTGCAGGTGATAGAGGCAAAGGTGTCCCGTCTTTCGATGAGATGGTGGATTTCGCTTTGGTGGAAGTCGACTTTGACGATCCGACTACGAACGTGCGAGGACGTCGCGCCTTAGCAATCGCTAAACCAACTCCGAGAGGTTATTGACCACGCCGGAGCATGATCAACCTGACCACGAGGGTCTGTTTCCTGCGAGCAAACGAAGAACAAGCAAGAAACTAAGATTGCAATCTGGATATTGCGAATATAAGATGAAAGCTTTATTGATCAAGGTGGGGTTCTGTGACGCCTTTGTCTGGTCGTTGAACACAAACGAAGTACGCGAAGTTGCAGCTATGGCGAACTTTTAATCTAAACAAAACCCCAAAGTCTAAACGATGCCCTAAGGGCTGTATATATGGAGGAAGAGGGGGGAATTTCGTGGCCCTTGGTGGAGGAGTCCGAAATCAACCCTATCTCTTGTTTCCCCACACATACGGACTCTAAAAATAGCCTATACTTATGTATTTCGAAATTACATGGGCCTGGCCCAATAATAAGGTGACGCAGCACCTAAAATAGCCTTGGGACGAAATTTATGAAGTGGCATCTTGTATATTTCGTCCAAGGCTTCATGCACCCATTATGGTGGCTTCAAAGTCCTGAAATCATCACTTGTAACTCCGTTCTTGTTCCCCTTGCGCATGCCATCATCTCCATGCTTGTTCTTGCTCCAATGTTCATCCTTCTCCAAGCTAGGCCCTTCATTTGTAAGCAAAACAAATGTATCCAATTTAGGCAGCATCATATTCTCATGAACATTAGAATCATTACCAAGAAACGAAAGTACCTGGTAATTTAGTTGGCGTGCACGAGCTCTAGTAATGGGTCCAGTATGTATAGCAGCAGGGGCTGTGGGTGTAACAATTGTATTGATGTCCTCATCAATTTGTGACACCCACCACCACCACTTGTTCGTAGTCTGTAGGATAATATTCTTGTGTGTTTCTATTGCTGCTAACCATGCCAGGATCACAAGCCGACGAGATTGACTGGGAGAATTTATCGAACAAGGAGCTTCATGATAAGTTTCAGCAAATGATGACTGAACAGGTGCAAGATGTGCTGAACAATTTTGAAGAGGCCATGGAGAAGATCACTGGCCTTGAGAAGACGTTCGAAACAAAGCTCGATAACAGATTTAATGAATTGCTCGCGCGTCTTCCACCACCACCACCCGCTGCACCTAACGCACCTCTCCAACAACAACAACAACGACTACCTCCACGTCGCGAAATAGACCTTCGCCGAGTGAGCCGTGTTCCTCTTGCGTTTGGCCAAACTGTTGGTGCTGCTGTTGATACTTCTGTGGCTCCTGCTACTGCTGTTGCTGGTACCCAGGAGGATGATGAGTATGCGGGCGATTATGAGGATGAGGTTGATCAAAATCAGATCTACGAGCAGCCACCAGCACCACCACCAGCAGGTCGACCTCAGGTATATATTCGTAATGGTAGGCCTGCACCACCACCTCAGGTACGAGATGATGTCCATATTCCTAAACTGAAATTGAATATTCCACCATTTGAGGGTAGATATGTTCCTGATATATATCTTACTTGGGAGTTAGAAACTGAACAACTATTTACATGTTTACAATATCCTGAGGAGAGACGAGTTGCTGCTGCTGTTTGTGCTTTCACTAGTTTTGCATGTGTATGGTGGTCTGAACATTGTAGATTGTATCCTATTCCAACTACTTGGGCCGCTTTGAAAACTGCTATGCGCACGCGTTGGGTTCCACCATATTATCAACGTGAATTGCTTCGAAAATTACAGCGCTTAAGACAAGGAAAAAATTCTGTAGAAGAATATTATCAGGAATTACAAACTAGCATGATTAGATGTGGTATTGTTGAGGAGAATGAAGCTATGCTTGCACGTTTTCTGGGTGGATTAAATAGAGAGATTCAGACCATTCTAGACTATAAGGAGTATACTAATATCACTCGTTTATTCCATCTTGCTTGTAAAGCTGAACGTGAAGTGCAGGATCGACAAGCATTGGGGCGAACTAACTTTTCTGCAGGCCGACCTTCATCATGGACACCACGTGCATCTTCTACTTCAACTGCACCAGCACCTCCATCTGGTGCCACCTCCAGCCGTGATACAAGAAAACAGGCACAACCACCATTATCTGCCAAGAGCGCACCTGCGGGGCCTGCACAGCGTTCTTCTTCTTCCATGGCATCAACAGGGCACACAAGTGATATTATTTGTCGTCGTTGTAAGGGAGGAGGTCATTATGCGAGGGAATGCAAATCTCCGCGTGTGATGATTGCTACCGCGGATGGTGGATATGAGTCCGCTAGTGACTATGATGAGGAGACATTGGCTCTTATTACACATGAAGAACATGGTGGAGATGATTCTGATCATGAGACACAATACATGGCTCCTGAAGACGCTGACAGGTATGAATGTTTAGTTGCTCAACGTGTTTTGAGTGTGCAGGTCACACAAGCTGAGCAAAATCAGAGGCACAATTTGTTCCATACCAAGGGAGTTGTGAAGGAACGTTCTGTGCGCGTCATAATAGACGGAGGGAGCTGCAACAACTTGGCTAGCATGGAGATGGTGGAGAAGCTTTCTCTCACCACAAGACCACATCCACATCCTTACTACATCGAATGGTTCAACAACAGCGGCAAGGTTAAGGTAACACGTACTGTTCGTGTGCATTTTAGTATCTCTACATTTGCTGATTATGTTGATTGTGATGTGGTACCTATGCAAGCATGTTCCTTATTACTTGGTAGACCATGGCAATTTGATAAAAATTCTGTACACCATGGTAGAAACAATCACTATACTCTTGTTCATAAGGATAAAAATATTACTTTGCTTCCTATGACTCCTGATTCCATTTTGAAAGATGATATTAATAGAGCTAATAAAGCAAAACAGGAGACGAATAAGAGTGAAAATCAGATTGTGGCAAAAGAATTTGAGCAACAAATGAAGCCTAATAATAAACCATCTAGTGTTGCTTCTGAAATTAAATTGAAAAGTGCATGTTTATTTGCCACCAAATCTGATATTGATGAGCTAGATTTCAGCAAATCTGTTTGCTATGCTTTTGTGTGCAAAGAGGCATTACTTTCATTCGAGGACGTGCCTTTCTCTTTGCCTCCTGCTGTCACTAACATTTTGCAGGAGTTCGCTGACGTCTTTCCACAAGACGTGCCACCGGGATTACCGCCTATTCGAGGGATTGAGCATCAGATTGACTTAATTCCCGGTGCTTCACTGCCAAACCGTGCACCATATCGTACCAATCCAGAGGAGACGAAGGAGATTATGCGTCAAGTACAAGAGCTTCTCGACAAAGGTTATATACGCGAATCCCTTAGTCCTTGTGCTGTTCCTATTATTCTAGTGCCGAAAAAGGATGGTACATCACGTATGTGTGTTGATTGTAGAGGCATTAATAATATTACTATTCGTTATCGTCATCCTATTCCTAGGCTAGATGATATGCTTGATGAATTGAGTGGCTCTACAATATTCTCCAAAGTTGATTTACGTAGTGGATACCATCAAATTCGTATGAAATTGGGAGATGAATGGAAAATAGCATTCAAAACTAAGTTTGGATTATATGAGTGGTTAGTCATGCCTTTTGGGTTAACTAATGCACCTAGTACTTTCATGAGATTAATGAACGAAGTTTTACGTGCTTTCATTGGACGATTTGTGGTAGTTTACTTTGATGACATATTGATTTATAGCAGATCTTTCGAAGAACATTTGGAACATTTACGTGTTGTTTTTATTGCTCTACGTGATGCACGTTTGTTTGGTAACCTTGGGAAGTGCACCTTTTGCACCGACCGAGTATCTTTTCTTGGCTATGTTGTTACTCCACAGGGAATTGAAGTTGATAAAGCCAAGATTGAAGCTATTGAGAGTTGGCCGCAACCCAAAACGGTCACACAAGTGAGGAGTTTTCTTGGCCTCGCTGGATTCTATAGGCGTTTTGTGAGAGATTTCAGCACCATTGCTGCACCTCTCAATGAGCTTACAAAGAAAGATGTGCCTTTTCTTTGGGGTACCGCACAGGAAGAAGCCTTCACGGTATTGAAAGATAAGTTGACACATGCTCCTTTACTCCAACTTCCTGATTTTAATAAGACTTTTGAGCTTGAATGTGATGCTAGTGGAATTGGGTTAGGAGGTGTGTTATTACAAGATGGCAAACCTGTTGCATACTTTTCTGAAAAATTGAGTGGGCCTAGTCTGAATTATTCTACTTATGATAAAGAATTATATGCTCTTGTTCGGACTTTAGAAACATGGCAACATTATTTATGGCCCAAAGAATTTGTTATACATTCTGATCATGAATCTTTGAAACATATTAAAAGTCAAGCTAAACTGAATCGTAGACATGCTAAATGGGTTGAATTCATTGAGACTTTCCCTTATGTCATTAAACAGAAGAAGGGAAAAGAAAATGTTATTGCTGATGCATTGTCTCGTCGCTATACTATGCTTTCACAACTTGACTTCAAAATATTTGGTTTGGAGACCATCAAAGATCAATATGTGCATGATGCTGATTTTAAAGATGTAATGCAGAATTGCAAAGAAGGAAGAATGTGGAACAAGTTTGTCGTTAACGATGGATTTGTGTTTCGTGCTAACAAGCTATGCATTCCAGCTAGCTCCGTTCGTCTTTTGTTGTTGCAGGAGGCGCATGGAGGAGGATTAATGGGACACTTTGGCGTGAAGAAGACGGAGGACGTACTTGCTACACATTTCTTTTGGCCAAAGATGAGACGGGATGTTGAGCGTTTTATTGCTCGCTGCACTACATGTCAAAAAGCTAAGTCACGACTCAATCCTCATGGTTTATATATGCCTTTGCCTGTAGCTAGTGTTCCTTGGGAGGATATATCTATGGACTTTGTTTTAGGTTTACCTCGAACAAAGAAGGGGAGGGATAGCATATTTGTTGTCGTGGATAGATTCTCGAAAATGGCACACTTTATACCATGTCATAAACGCGATGATGCTGTTAATGTTGCTGATTTGTTCTTTCGTGAAATTATTCGCTTGCATGGTGATGAGGACATCAATACAATTGTTACACCCACAGCCCCTGCTGTTATACATACTGGACCAATTACTAGAGCTCGTGCACGCCAACTAAATTACCAGGTACTTTCGTTTCTTGGTAATGATTCTAATGTTCATGAGAATATGATGCTGCCTAAATTGGATACATTTGTTTTGCTTACAAATGAAGGGCCTAGCTTGGAGAAGGATGAACATTGGAGCAAGAACAAGCATGGAGATGATGGCATGCGCAAGGGGAACAAGAATGGAGTTACAAGTGATGATTTCAGGACTTTGAAGCCACCATAATGGGTGCATGAAGCCTTGGACGAAATATACAAGATGCCACTTCATAAATTTCATCCCGAGGCTATTTTAGGTGCTGCGTCACCTTATTATTGGGCCAGGCCCATGTAATTTCGAAATACATAAGTATAGGCTATTTTTAGAGTCCGTATGTGTGGGGAAACAAGAGATAGGGTTGATTTCGGACTCCTCCACCAAGGGCCACGAAATTCCCCCCCTCTTCCTCCATATATACAGCCCTTAGGGCATCGTTTAGACTTTGGGTTTTGTTTAGATTAAAAGTTCGCCATAGCTGCAACTTCGCGTACTTCGTTTGTGTTCAACGACCAGACAAAGGCGTCACAGAACCCCACCTTGATCAATAAAGCTTCCATCTTATATTCGCAATATCCAGATTGCAATCTCAGTTTCTTGCTTGTTCTTCGTTTGCTCGCAGGAAACAGACCCTCGTGATCAGGTTGATCGTGCTCCGGCGTGGTCAATAACCTCTCGGAGTTGGTTTAGCGATTGCTAAGGCGCGACGTCCTCGCACGTTCGTAGTCGGATCGTCAAAGTCGACTTCCACCAAAGCAAAATCCACCATCTCATCGAAAGACGGGACACCTCCGCCTCTATCAAATTGGGAGATGAATGGAAAACAGCATTTAAAACTAAGTTTGGATTATATGAGTGGTTAGTCATGCCTTTTGGGTTAACTAATGCGCCTAGTACTTTCATGAGACTAATGAACGAAGTTTTACGTGCTTTCATTGGACGATTTGTGGTAGTCTATTTTGATGATATACTGATTTATAGCAGATCTTTGGAAGAACATTTGGAACATTTACGTGCTGTTTTTATTGCTCTACGTGATGCACGTTTGTTTGGTAACCTTGGGAAGTGCACCTTTTGCACCGACCGAGTATCTTTTCTTGGCTATGTTGTTACTCCACAGGGAATTGAAGTTGACAAAGCCAAGATTGAAGCTATTGAGAGTTGGCCGCAGCCCAAAACGGTCACACAAGTGAGGAGTTTTTTTGGCCTCGCTGGATTCTATAGGCGTTTTGTGAGAGATTTCAGCACCATTGCTGCACCTCTCAACGAGCTTACAAAGAAGGATGTGCCTTTTGTTTGGGGTACCGCACAGGAAGAAGCCTTCACGGTATTGAAAGATAAGTTGACACATGCTCCTTTACTCCAACTTCCTGATTTTAATAAGACTTTTGAGCTTGAATGTGATGCTAGTGGAATTGGATTAGGAGGTGTGTTATTACAAGATGGCAAACCTGTTGCATACTTTTCTGAAAAATTGAGTGGGCCTAGTCTGAATTATTCTACTTATGATAAAGAATTATATGCTCTTGTTCGGACTTTAGAAACATGGCAACATTATTTATGGCCCAAAGAATTTGTTATACATTCTGATCATGAATCTTTGAAACATATTAAAAGTCAAGCTAAACTGAATCGTAGACATGCTAAATGGGTTGAATTCATTGAGACTTTCCCTTATGTCATTAAACACAAGAAGGGAAAAAAATGTTATTGCTGATGCATTGTCTCGTCGATATACTATGCTTTCACAACTTGACTTCAAAATATTTGGTTTGGAGACCATCAAAGATCAATATGTGCATGATGCTGATTTTAAAGATGTAATGCAGAATTGTAAAGAAGGAAGAATGTGGAACAAGTTTGTCGTTAACGATGGACTTGTGTTTCGTGCTAACAAGCTATGCATTCCAGCTAGCTCCGTTCGTCTTTTGTTGTTGCAGGAAGCGCATGGAGGGGGATTAATGGGACATTTTGGCGTGAAGAAGACGGAGGACGTACTTGCTACACATTTCTTTTGGCCAAAGATGAGACGGGATGTTGAGCGTTTTATTGCTCGATGCACTACATGTCAAAAAGCTAAGTCACGACTCAATCCTCATGGTTTATATATGCCTTTGCCTGTACCTAGTGTTCCTTGGGAGGATATATCTATGGACTTTGTTTTAGGTTTACCTCGAACAAAGAAGGGGAGGGATAGCATATTTGTTGTCGTGGATAGATTCTCGAAAATGGCACACTTTATACCATGTCATAAAAGCGATGATGCTGTTAATGTTGCTGATTTGTTCTTTCGTGAAATTATTCGCTTGCATGGTGTGCCAAATACTATTGTTTCAGATCGTGATACTAAATTTCTTAGTCACTTTTGGAGATGTTTATGGGCTAAGTTGGGGACTAAACTGCTTTTTAGTACTACTTGTCACCCCCAAACTGATGGACAAACTGAAGTAGTCAATAGAACGTTGTCTACTATGCTTAGGGCTGTTTTGAAGAATAATAAGGAAATGTGGGAGGAATGCTTGCCTCATATTGAATTTGCTTATAATCGTTCATTGCATTCTACTACTAAGATGTGCCCTTTTGAAGTTGTGTATGGTTTCCTACCTCGTGCACCTATTGATTTGTTGCCTCTTCCATCTTCGGAGAAGGTTAATTTTGATGCTAAACAACGTGCTGAATTGATTTTAAAAATGCATGAGTTAACTAAGGAAAACATTGAGCGTATGAATGCTAAATATAAACTTGCTGGAGATAAGGGTAGAAAACATGTTGTGCTTGCACCTGGAGATCTTGTTTGGCTACATTTGCGTAAGGATAGATTTCCTGATTTGCGCAAATCAAAGTTAATGCCACGTGCTGATGGTCCCTTTAAGGTGTTAGAGAAAATAAATGATAATGCATATAAACTTGAGCTGCCTGCAGATTTCGGGGTTAGTCCCACTTTTAACATTGCAGATTTGAAGCCTTATTTGGGTGAGGAAGATGAACTTCCGTCGAGGACGACTTCATTTCAAGAAGGGGAGGATGATGAGGACATCAATACAATTGTTACACCCACAGCCCCTGCTGCTATACATACTGGACCAATTACTAGAACTTGTGCACGCCAACTAAATTACCAGGTACTTTCGTTTCTTGGTAATGATTCTAATGTTCATGAGAATATGATGCTGCCTAAATTGGATACATTTGTTTTGCTTACAAATGAAGGGCCTAGCTTGGAGAAGGATGAACATTGGAGCAAGAACAAGCATGGAGATGATGGTATGCGCAAGGGGAACAAGAACGGAGTTACAAGTGATGATTTCAGGACTTTGAAGCCACCATAATGGGTGCATGAAGCCTTGGACGAAATATACAAGATGCCACTTCATAAATTTCGTCCCGAGGCTATTTTAGGTGCTGCGTCACCTTATTATTGGGCCAGGCCCATGTAGTTTCGAAATACATAAGTATAGGCTATTTTTAGAGTGCGTATGTGTGGGGAAACAAGAGATAGGGTAGATTTCGGACCCCTCCACCAAGGGCCACGAAATTCCCCCCTCTTCCTCCATATATACAGCCCTTAGGGCATCGTTTAGACTTTGGGTTTTGTTTAGATTAAAAGTTCGCCATAGCTGCAACTTCGCATACTTCGTTTGTGTTCAACGACCAGACAAAGGCGTCACAGAACCCCACCTTGATCAATAAAGCTTTCATCTTATATTCGCAATATCCAGATTGCAATCTCAGTTTCTTGCTTGTTCTTCGTTTGCTCGCAGGAAACAGACCCTCGTGGTCAGGTTGATCGTGCTCCGGCGTGGTCAATAACCTCTCGGAGATGGTTTAGCGATTGCCAAGGCGCGACGTCCTCGCACGTTCGTAGTCGGATCGTCAAAGTCGACTGCCACCAAAGCGATATCCATCATCTCATCGAAAGACGGGACACCTTTGCCTCTATCACATATCATCTAAGCGAGGAATGGGATGCCTATAGCGAACGGTAATAGCATTTATAGGTCTACAATCGGAACACAAGCGGAAACTTCCATCTGGCTTAGGCACAAGTATAACGGGAACGGCACAAGGGCTTAAGCTTTCACGTACATGACCATTGTCGATGAGTTGTTGTACTTGCCGTTGAATCTCCTTAGTTTCTTCGGGGTTGACACAGTATGGAGCTTTGTTTGGAAGTGGTGCTCCGGGGATGAGGTCGATTCGATGCTCAATGCCTCGTAGAGGAGGTAGACCCAGAGGTAGCTCATCGGGGAAAACATCTTGGAATTCCTGCAAAAGAGATTGAAACACTAAAGGTAGCTCGTGAGAGTTGTTAGTTTTAGGTTCCCCATCCTTGCACACAAGGACAAAGTGCATCACACTCGATGGGTTCTCACACACTTCTCTCATCCCACCTTTTGTGGCAAATAGTACGAGGTTTTTCTCTTTAGGCGAAGAGGTGCTCAAGTTTGGCTTGTGGCTCTCACTCACTTTTTGGTGGATCACTTTCTCACTCTTCTCTCCATGATGGGTGGCTTGCTTGTCGGCTATCACTTGACTAGGATACATAGGTCATAGCACATATTCCTTCCCTTTCATCTTGAAGCTATAGTGATTGGTGCGCATGTTGTGGATGACACCACGGTCGAATTGCCATGGTCGACCAAGAAGGAGGTGGCAAACGGTCATTGGGACCACATCACACTCCAAAGTGTCCTCATATGCACCAATTTTAAAGGATACTTGTACCGTATGCTCAACTCGGATAGTGCCGGAGTCACTTAGCCATTGAACCTTGTAGGGGTGCGGGTGCTTCCTCTTTAGCAATTAAAGCTTGGAGCAGAGTTCATCACTTGACAAGTTGTGACAACTACCTCCATCAATGATGACCTTGACGGACCTTCCATTGATGTCGGCCTTGGTGTGGAAGATATGGCATCATTGGTCTTCTTGTTGATGTCGAAGAATCAAGACCTTGGAGACAACAAGAGCGGGGCTCGTATCTTCATCACAAAAGACTTGATCATCTTCATCCTTGTTCACGCGCCGGTGTATGGCCACTTTCTCAAGAGCTTCCATCTCCTCATCACTCATGGAGTCGTAGGTGCCATCGTCGTTGAGGATCATGGTGCGCTTGTTGGTGCATTCATAGGACTTGTGGCCTCGGCCGCCGCAAGTGAAACACTTGAAGGAGCTTGTCTTGATGGTCTCATCGGTCGGAGTAGATGACGAAGCACGCGGCTTAAAGTTGCTTGTAGTAGGAGGAAGACGACTTGAACTTGCCGAAGTTTTCTTGTAACTTGACTTGTCGTCGTTGCTTGGAGAAGGCTCGGTTGATGTCAAAGTTGGAGTAGTTGTTGAAGCTTGGTTATTGGAGAAGCCGTATGTCTTGGATGAGTACCTAGCGTACTTGAAGTCATCTTGCACTTGAAGTTCCGCCTTTGTAGCTTGATGCACGAGCTCAATGAGGTTGGAGTAGGGTTCGAAGTCAGCGATCTTCTTGATGGGATGATTGAGTCGATTCAAGAATCGTGCCATTGTTTTCTCATCATCTTCCGTGACATTGGCTCGAATCATGGCTATTTCCATTTCCTTGTAGTATTCTTCCACACTCTTTGTTCCTTGCTTGAGGAGTTGTAGCTTCTTGAAGAGTTCGCGGTTCTAGTAGGTTGGCACAAAACGTGCTCGCATGATGATAGAGGCAAAGATGTCCTGTCTTTCGATGAGATGATGGATATCGCTTTGGTGGAAGTCGACTTTGACGATCCGACTACGAACGTGCGAGGACGTCGCGCCTTAGCAATCGCTAAACCAACTCCGAGAGGTTATTGACCACGCCGGAGCATGATCAACCTGACCACGAGGGTCTGTTTCCTACGAGCAAACGAAGAACAAGCAAGAAATTGAGATTGCAATATGGATATTGTGAATATAAGATGAAAGCTTTATTGATCAAGGTGGGGTTCTATGACGACTTTGTCTGGTCGTAGAACACAAACGAAGTACGCGAAGTTGCAGCTATGGCGAACTTTAATCTAAACAAAACCCAAAGTTTAAACGATGCCCTAAGGGCTGTATATATGGAGGAAGAAGGGGGGAATTTCGTGGCCCTTGGTGGAGGGGTCCGAAATCAACCCTATCTCTTGTTTCCCCACACATACGGACTCTAAAAATAGCCTATACTTATGTATTTCGAAATTACATGGGCCTGGCCTAATAATAAGGTGATGCAGCACCTAGAATAGCCTCGGGACGAAATTTATGAAGTGGCATCTTGTACATTTCGTCCAAGGCTTCATGCACCCATTATGGTGGCTTCAAAGTCCTGAAATCATCACTTGTAACTCCGTTCTTGTTCCCCTTGCGCATACCATCATCTCCATTGATAGAGGCAAAGGTGTCCCGTCTTTCGATGAGATGGTGGATTTCGCTTTGGTGGAAGTCGACTTTGACGATCCGACTACGAACGTGCGAGGACGTCGCGCCTTAGCAATCGCTAAACCAACTCCGAGAGGTTATTGACCACGCCGGGGCACGATCAACCTGACCACGAGGGTCTGTTTCCTGCGAGCAAACGAAGAACAAGCAAGAAACTAAGATTGCAATCTGGATATTGCGAATATAAGATGAAAGCTTTATTGATCAAGGTGGGGTTCTGTGACGCCTTTGTCTGGTCGTTGAACACAAACGAAGTACGCGAAGTTGCAGCTATGGCGAACTTTTAATCTAAACAAAACCCAAAGTCTAAACGATGCCCTAAGGGCTGTATATATGGAGGAAGAGGGGGGAATTTCGTGGCCCTTGGTGGAGGGGTCCGAAATCAACCCTATCTCTTGTTTCCCCACACATACAGACTCTAAAAATAGCCTATACTTATGTATTTCGAAATTACATGGGCCTGGCCCAATAATAAGGTGACGCAGCACCTAAAATAGCCTCGGGACGAAATTTATGAAGTGGCATCTTGTATAGTTCGTCCAAGGCTTCATGCACCCATTATGGTGGCTTCAAAGTCCTGAAATCATCACTTGTAACTCCGTTCTTGTTCCCCTTGCGCATGCCATCATCTCCATGCTTGTTCTTGCTCCAATGTTCATCCTTCTCCAAGCTAGGCCCTTCATTTGTAAGCAAAACAAATGTATCCAATTTAGGCAGCATCATATTCTCATGAACATTAGAATCATTACCAAGAAACGAAAGTACCTGGTAATTTAGTTGGCGTGCACGAGCTCTAGTAATTGGTCCAGTATGTATAGCAGCAGGGGCTGTGGGTGTAACAATTGTATTGATGTCCTCATCATCCTCCCCTTCTTGAAATGAAGTCGTCCTCGACGGAAGTTCATCTTCCTCACCCAAATAAGGCTTCAAATCTGCAATGTTAAAAGTGGGACTAACCCCAAAATCTGCAGGCAACTCAAGTTTATAAGCATTATCATTTATTTTCTCTAACACCTTAAAGGGACCATCAGCACGTGGCATTAGCTTTGATTTGCGCAAATCAGGAAATCTATCCTTACGCAAATGTAACCAAACAAGATCTCCAGGTGCAAACACAACATGTTTTCTACCCTTATCTCCAGCAAGTTTATATTTAGCATTCATACGCTCAATGTTTTCCTTAGTTAACTCATGCATTTTTAAAATTAATTCAGCACGTTGTTTAGCATCAAAATTAACCTTCTCCGAAGATGGAAGAGGCAACAAATCAATAGGTGCACGAGGTAGGAAACCATACACAACTTCAAAAGGGCACATCTTAGTAGTAGAATGCAATGAACGATTATAAGCAAATTCAATATGAGGCAAGCATTCCTCCCACATTTTCTTATTATTCTTCAAAACAGCCCTAAGCATAGTAGACAACGTTCTATTGACTACTTCAGTTTGTCCATCAGTTTGGGGGTGACAAGTAGTACTAAAAAGCAGTTTAGTTCCCAACTTAGCCCATAAACATCTCCAAAAGTGGCTAAGAAATTTAGTATCACGATCTGAAACAATAGTATTTGGCACACCATGCAAGCGAATAATTTCACGAAAAAACAAATCAGCAACATTAACAGCATCATCGCTTTTATGACATGGTATAAAGTGTGCCATTTTCGAGAATCTATCCACGACAACAAATATGCTATCCCTCCCCTTCTTTGTTCGAGGTAAACCTAAAACAAAATCCATAGATATATCCTCCCAAGGAACACTAGGTACAGGCAAAGGCATATATAAACCATGAGGATTGAGTCGTGACTTAGCTTTTTGACATGTAGTGCATCGAGCAATAAAACGCTCAACATCCCGTCTCATCTTTGGCCAAAAGAAATGTGTAGCAAGTACGTCCTCCGTCTTCTTCACGCCAAAATGTCCCATTAATCCTCCTCCATGCGCTTCCTGCAACAACAAAAGACGAACGGAGCTAGCTGGAATGCATAGCTTGTTAGCACGAAACACAAATCCATCGTTAACGACGAACTTGTTCCACATTCTTCCTTCTTTACAATTCTGCATTACATCTTTAAAATCAGCATCATGCACATATTGATCTTTGATGGTCTCCAAACCAAATATTTTGAAGTCAAGTTGTGAAAGCATAGTATAGCGACGAGACAATGCATCAGCAATAACATTTTCTTTTCCCTTCTTGTGTTTAATGACATAAGGGAAAGTCTCAATGAATTCAACCCATTTAGCATGTCTACGATTCAGTTTAGCTTGACTTTTAATATGTTTCAAAGATTCATGATCGGAATGTATAACAAATTCTTTGGGCCATAAATAATGTTGCCATGTTTCTAAAGTCCGAACAAGAGCATATAATTCTTTATCATAAGTAGAATAATTCAGACTAGACCCACTCAATTTTTCAGAAAAGTATGCAACAGGTTTGCCATCTTGTAATAACACTCCTCCTAATCCAATTCCACTAGCATCACATTCAAGCTCAAAAGTCTTATTAAAATCAGGAAGTTGGAGTAAAGGAGCATGTGTCAACTTATCTTTCAATACCGTGAAGGCTTCTTCCTGTGCGGTACCCCAAAGAAAAGGCACATCTTTCTTTGTAAGCTCATTGAGAGGTGCAGCAATGGTGCTGAAATCTCTCACAAAACGCCTATAGAATCCAGCGAGGCCAAGAAAACTCCTCACTTGTGTGACCGTTTTGGGCTGCGGCCAACTCTCAATAGCTTCAATCTTGGCTTTATCAACTTCAATTCCCTGTGGAGTAACAACATAGCCAAGAAAAGATACTCGGTCGGTGCAAAAGGTGCACTTCCCAAGGTTACCAAACAAACGTGCATCATGTAAAGCAATAAAAACAGCACGTAAATGTTCCAAATGTTCTTCCAAAGATCTGCTATAAATCAATATGTCATCAAAGTAAACTACCACAAATCGTCCAATGAAAGCACGTAAAACTTCGTTCATTAGTCTCATGAAAGTACTAGGCGCATTAGTTAACCCAAAAGGCATGACTAACCACTCATATAATCCAAACTTAGTTTTAAATGCTGTTTTCCATTCATCTCCCAATTTCATACGAATTTGATGGTATCCACTACGCAAATCAACTTTGGAGAATATTGTAGAGCCACTCAATTCATCAAGCATATCATCTAGCCTAGGAATAGGATGACGATAACGAATAGTAATATTATTAATGCCTCTACAATCAACACACATACGTGATGTACCATCCTTTTTCGGCACTAGAATAATAGGAACAGCACAAGGACTAAGGGATTCGCGTATATAACCTTTGTCGAGAAGCTCTTGTACATGACGCATAATCTCCTTCGTCTCCTCTGGATTGGTACGGTATGGTGCACGGTTTGGCAGTGAAGCACCGGGAATTAAGTCAATTTGATGCTCAATCCCTCGAATAGGCGGTAATCCCGGTGGCACGTCTTGTGGAAAGACGTCAGCGAACTCCTGCAAAATGTTAGTGACAGCAGGAGGCAAAGAGGAAGGCACGTCCTCGAATGAAAATAATGCCTCTTTGCACACAAAAGCATAGCAAACAGATTTGCTGAAATCTAGCTCATCAATATCAGATTTGGTGGCAAATAAACATGCACTTTTCAATTTAATTTCAGAAGCAACACTAGATGGTTTATTATTAGGCTTCATTTGTTGCTCAAATTCTTTTGCCACAATCTGATTTTCACTCTTATTCTTCTCCTGTTGTGCTTTATTAGCTCTATTAATATCATCTTTCAAAATGGAATCAGAAGTCATAGGAAGCAAAGTAATATTTTTATCCTTATGAACAAGAGTATAGTGATTGTTTCTACCATGGTGTACAGAATTTTTATCAAATTGCCATGGTCTACCAAGTAATAAGGAACATGCTTGCATAGGTACCACATCACAATCAACATAATCAGCATATGTAGAGATACTAAAATGAACACGAACAGTACGTGTTACCTTAACCTTGCCGCTGTTGTTGAACCATTGGATGTAGTAAGGATGTGGATGTGGTCTTGTGGTGAGAGAAAGCTTCTCCACCATCTCCATGCTAGCCAAGTTGTTGCAGCTCCCTCCGTCTATGATGACGCGCACAGAACGTTCCTTCACAACTCCCTTGGTATGGAACAAATTGTGCCTCTGATTTTGCTCAGCTTGTGTGACCTGCACACTCAAAACACGTTGAGCAACTAAACATTCATACCTGTCAGCGTCTTCAGGAGCCATGTATTGCGTCTCATGATCAGAATCATCTCCACCATGTTCTTCACGTGTAATAACAGCCAAAGTCTCCTCATCATAGTCACTAGCGGACTCATATCCACCATCCGCGGTAGCAATCATCACACGCGGAGATTTGCATTCTCTCGCATAATGACCTCCTCCCTTACAACGACGACAAATAATATCACTTGTGTGCCCTGTTGATGCCATGGAAGAAGAAGAACGCTGTGCAGGCCCCGCAGGTGCGCTCTTGGCAGATAATGGTGGTTGTGCCTGTTTTCTTGTATCACGGCTGGAGGTGGCACCGGATGGAGGTGCTGGTGCAGTTGAAGTAGAAGATGCACGTGGTGTCCATGATGAAGGTCGGCGTGCAGAAAAGTTAGTTCGCCCCAATGCTTGTCGATCCTGCACTTCACGTTCAGCTTTACAAGCAAGATGGAATAAACGAGTGATATTAGTATACTCCTTATAGTCTAGAATGGTCTGAATCTCTCTATTTAATCCACCCAGAAAACGTGCAAGCATAGCTTCATTCTCCTCAACAATACCACATCCAATCATGCCAGTTTGTAATTCCTGATAATATTCTTCTACAGAATTTTTCCCTTGTCTTAAACGCTGCAATTTTTGAAGCAATTCACGTTGATAATATGGTGGAACCCAACGCGTACGCATAGCAGTTTTCAAAGCAGCCCAAGTAGTTGGAATAGGATATAATCTACAATGTTCAGACCACCATATACATGCAAAACTAGTGAAAGCACAAACGGCAGCAGCAACTCGTCTCTCCTCAGGATATTGTAAACATGTAAATCGTTGTTCAGTTTCTAACTCCCAAGTAAGATATATATCAGGAACATATCTACCCTCAAATGGTGGAATATTCAATTTCAGTTTAGGAATATGGACATCATCTCGTACCTGAGGTGGTGGTGCAGGCCTACCATTACGAATATATACCTGAGGTCGACCTGCTGGTGGTGGTACAGGTGGCTGCACGTAGTGTTGATTTTGATCAACCTCATCCTCATAATCTCCCACATAATCATCCTCCTCCGCATCAGCAGCAGGAGCCACAGAAGTATCAACAGCAGCACCAACAGTTTGGCCAAACGCAAGAGGAACACGGCTTGCTCGGCGGAGGTCTGCTTCGCGACGTGGAGGTAGTCGTTGTTGTTGTTGGAGAGGTGTGTTAGGTGCAGCGGGTGGTGGTGGTGGAAGACGCGCGAGCAATTCATTAAACTTGTTATCGAGCTTTGTTTCGAACGTCTTCTCAAGGCCAGTGATCTTCTCCATGGCCTCTTCAAAATTGTTCAGCACATCTTGCACCTGTTCAGTCATCATTTGCTGAAACTTATCATGAAGCTCCTTGTTCGATAAATTCTCCCAGTCAATCTCGTCGGCTTGTGATCCTGGCATGGTTAGCAGCAATAGAAACACACAAGAATATGATCCTACAGACTACGAACAAGTGGTGGTGGTGGGTGTCACAAATCCGTCAAGCAAATCTCAAATTCTTACCAGTTCTTACCCAGCAGCAGGCGGTGATCGGCAACCGTTGTAGTCAAAAACTCTCAAAGCTTGGATATAGCGATTACCAGGGAGAGTCAAACGCACGACGTAGATGTATGTGGAGCTGGGAAGGCTTATAATATGGTAGCAAAAAGGGTCAGCAATAATCAATTTAGAGATGCAAAGTTGAATAAACGCTCAACGACGGTACTGTGCTGGTCCTAGGCTAGACTGTGCTAGAGACGCGAGCCTAGAACACTAACAAAATCACGGCGCGGCACGTAAACAAGGGAAAAGCACACTCTGAATTTTTTTTTCGCTCTTTTTTTTTTTTTTGCGAAAAATCACTATAATGGCGAGTGTCTCAAAACTCTTCCTAGCTCAAACTGATAGGATGGGCACGGAATTTTTTCGACCATTTTTTTTTTTTCGACTGCCCGGACCCAAAAACTGGAAACAGGTCAAAAAAAACTTCCTATAATGGCACCTGTCTCAAAACACTCAGAAACACCTAAAAATAGGATAGCCAGAAATTTTTTCGAAAAATGCGTTTTCGAAAAATTTTGGGCCTAAACGGAGCGTGGCTACCCGACTCTTTTTTTTTTCCGAAACCTACTCTGGCAAGGAAACACGAATCGGAATCTGGATGAATCCCGAAAACAAACCTAATAAGCAAGGAACTCGGATTGGTGGTGGATATATGGTGGTGGTATATGGCAGCGGTGGTGGTAGCGGTGGTAGTATATGGATATGGATCGGTAGTGGTATATGGACACGGATTGGTGGTGGTATATGGATACGAATTCGGAGCGGTGGTGGTAGATGGCAGGGGCGATGATGATGGTGCGGCGGCGGCGTGACAACTTATGACCAGAACTCGAAACTCTAAAAGACTAGACTCTAAGACCAGCAACTAGACACGACGATGCAACCGCAAATTCAACAAAGCAAAACCCTAAAAAGATTATGCAAAGGCTCAGATTGGTTCGGATATGATGAACTAACCCTAATTTTTTTTGTGGCTTTGTCGTGGACTGTAGGTATGAAGAACAGACTCGATCTAAACTACGAAAAACTGTAAAATCTCACCGAGCAACCTGGAAATCTGATACCACTTGATAGAGGCAAAGGTGTCCCGTCTTTCGATGAGATGGTGGATTTCGCTTTGGTGGAAGTCGACTTTGACGATCCGACTACGAACGTGCGAGGACGTCGCGCCTTAGCAATCGCTAAACCAACTCCGAGAGGTTATTGACCACGCCGGGGCACGATCAACCTGACCACGAGGGTCTGTTTCCTGCGAGCAAACGAAGAACAAGCAAGAAACTAAGATTGCAATCTGGATATTGCGAATATAAGATGAAAGCTTTATTGATCAAGGTGGGGTTCTGTGACGCCTTTGTCTGGTCGTTGAACACAAACGAAGTACGCGAAGTTGCAGCTATGGCGAACTTTTAATCTAAACAAAACCCAAAGTCTAAACGATGCCCTAAGGGCTGTATACATGGAGGAAGAGGGGGGAATTTCGTGGCCCTTGGTGGAGGGGTCCGAAATCAACCCTATCTCTTGTTTCCCCACACATACGGACTCTAAAAATAGCCTATACTTATGTATTTCGAAATTACATGGGCCTGGCCCAATAATAAGGTGACGCAGCACCTAAAATAGCCTCGGGACGAAATTTATGAAGTGGCATCTTGTATATTTCGTCCAAGGCTTCATGCACCCATTATGGTGGCTTCAAAGTCCTGAAATCATCATTTGTAACTCCGTTCTTGTTCCCCTTGCGCATGCCATCATCTCCATGCTTGTTCTTGCTCCAATGTTCATCCTTCTCCAAGCTAGGCCCTTCATTTGTAAGCAAAACAAATGTATCCAATTTAGGCAGCATCATATTCTCATGAACATTAGAATCATTACCAAGAAACGAAAGTACCTGGTAATTTAGTTGGCGTGCACGAGCTCTAGTAATTGGTCCAGTATGTATAGCAGCAGGGGCTGTGGGTGTAACAATTGTATTGATGTCCTCATCATCCATGCTTGTTCTTGCTCCAATTTCATCCTTCTCCAAGCTAGGCCCTTAATTTGTAGCAAAACAAATGTATCGAATTTAGGCAGCATCATATTCTCATGAACATTAGAATCATGACCAAGAAACAAAAGTACCTGGTAATTTAGTTGGCGTGCGCGAGCGCTAGTAATTGGTCCAGTATGTATAGCAGCAGGGGCTATGGGTGTAACAATTGTATTGATGTCCTCATCATCCTCCCCTTCTTGAAATGAAGTCGTCCTCGACGGAAGTTCATCTTCCTCACCCAAATAAGGCTTCAAATCTGCAATGTTAAAAGTGGGACTAACTCCAAAATCTGCAGGCAGGTCAAGTTTATATGAATTATCATTTATTTTCTCCAACACCTTAAAGGGACCATCAACACGTGGCATTAGCTTTGATTTGTGCAAATCAGGAAATCTATCCTTATGCAAATGTAACCAAACAAGATCTCCAGGTGCAAACACAACATGTTTTCTACCCTTATCTCCAGCAAGTTTATATTTAGCATTCATACGCTCAATGTTTTCCTTAGTTAACTCATGCATTTTGAAAATCAATTCAGCACATTGTTTAGCATTAAAATTAACCTTCTCCAAAGATGGAAGAGGCAACAAATCAATAGGTGCACGAGGTAGGAAACCATACACAACTTCAAAAGGGCACATCTTAGTAGTAGAATGCAATGAACGATTATAAGCAAATTCAATATGACGCAAGCATTCATCCCACATTTTCTTATTATTTTTCAAAACAACCCTAAGCATAGTAGACAATGTTCTATTGACTACTTCAGTTTGTCCATCAGTTTGGGGGTGACAAGTAGTACTAAAAAGTAGTTTAGTCCCCAACTTAGCCCATAAACATCTCCAAAAGTGGCTAAGAAATTTAGTATCATGATCTGAAACAATAGTATTTGGCACACCATGCAAGCGAATAATTTCATGAAAGAACAAATCAGCAACATTAACAGCATCATCACTTTTATGACATGGTATAAAGTGTGCCATTTTCGAGAATCTATCCACGACAACAAATATGCTATCCCTCCCCTTCTTTGTTCGAGGTAAACCTAAAACAAAGTCCATAGATATATCCTCCCAAGGAACACTAGGTACAGGCAAAGGCATATATAAACCATGAGGATTGAGTCGCGACTTAGCTTTTTGACATGTAGTGCAGCGAGCAATAAAACGCTCAACATCCCGTCTCATCTTTGGCCAAAAGAAATGTGTAGCAAGTACGTCCTCCGTCTTCTTCACGCCAAAGCGTCCCATTAATCCTCCTCCATGCGCCTCCTGCAACAACAAAAGACGAACAGAGCTAGCTGGAATGCATAGCTTGTTAGCACGAAACACAAATCCATCATTAACGACGAACTTGTTCCGCATTCTTCCTTCTTTACAATTCTGCATTACATCTTTAAAATCAGTATCATGCACATAGTGATCTTTGATGGTCTCCAAACCAAATATTTTGAAGTCAAGTTGTGAAAGCATAGTATAGCGACGAGACAAAGCATCAGCAATAACATTTTCTTTTCCCTTCTTGTGTTAATTGACATAAGGGAAAGTCTCAATGAATTCAACCCATTTAGCATGTCTACGATTCAGTTTAGCTTGACTTTTAATATGTTTCAAAGATTCATGATCAGAATGTATAACAAATTCTTTGGGCCATAAATAATGTTGCCATGTTCCTAAAGTCCGAACAAGAGCATATAATTCTTTATCATAAGTAGAATAATTCAGACTAGGCCCACTCAATTTTTCAGAAAAATATGCAACAGGTTTGCCATCTTGTAATAACACACCTCCTAATCCAATTCCACTAGCATCACATTCAAGCTCAAAAGTCTTATTAAAATCAGGAAGTTGGAGTAAAGGAGCATGTGTCAACTTATCTTTCAATACCGTGAAGGCTTCTTCCTGTGCGGTACCCCAAAGAAAAGGCACATCTTTCTTTGTAAGCTCGTTGAGAGGTGCAGCAATGGTGCTGAAATCTCTCACAAAACGCCTATAGAATCCAGCGAGGCCAAGAAAACTCCTCACTTGTGTGACCGTTTTGGGCTGCGGCCAACTCTCAATAGCTTCAATCTTGGCTTTATGAACTTCAATTCCCTGTGGAGTAACAACATAGCCAAGTAAAGATACTCGGTTGGTGCAAAAGGTGCACTTCCCAAGGTTACCAAACAAACGTGCATCACGTAGAGCAATAAAAACAACACGTAAATGTTCCAAATGTTCTTCCAAAGATCTGCTATAAATCAATATGTCATCAAAGTAAACTACCACAAATCGTCCAATGAAAGCACGTAAAACTACGTTCATTAATCTCATGAAAATACTAGGTGCATTAGTTAACCCAAAAGGCATGACTAACCACTCATATAATCCAAACTTAGTTTTAAATCCTGTTTTCCATTCATCTCCCAATTTCATACGAATTTGATGGTATCCAATACGCAAATCAACTTTGGAGAATATTGTAGAGTGATAGAGGCGGGGTGTCCCGATCTTTCGATGAGATGATAACTATCGATTTGGTGGAGACGACTTTGACGATCCGACTACAAACGTGCAACGACGTTGTGCCTTAGCAATCGCTAAACCAACTCCGAGAGGTTATTGACCACGCCGTAGCACGATCAACCTGACCACGAAGGTCTATTCCTGCAAGCAATCGAAGAACAAGCAAGAATATGATAAAAGCAATCTGAATATCGCGAATATGTATGAAGTATTGATAATGGTGGGGATCCGAAAAGTGGTCTTGGTCTGGTCGTTGGACACAAACGAAGCACACGAAGTTGCAATGGCTAACTTTTAACTAAACAAATCCCAAGGAAAAGCTACTAGATGGATCTACTTATATAGGAGCAAGGGGTGGCGGCCAAGGAGGTGGGAGGACGTCCCAAGGCAGCCTAAAATTAAATCTAGGTCGTACAAGGCCAATGGGCCCAAGTGGAGGTGATGTAACACCTTTGGACTTGTAGTTTGACTCGGATTCTGCTGCAGCATCAGATTGTTTCGTCCACAACTCAACGCTCCGGACGAATTTGAAGGTGATTCCAATTGGGTTGGAAAGTGCACGAAATCTAGTTTCCAACAAAAAAAGAATCACCCAATTCGGAGTCCGTATGAAAAACTTGTGTGCGTTTTGAGTCAGGTATGTCTGTGCAGTCCGAATCTGAATCCAGAACGTGAGAGACTTGGACTCTATCTTCTCTTGGGCCAAAAGTGACGTGAGAGAACTTTTTGGACAGCAAATAAACATCTCTTTCTTCCTTATTGATAGAGGCAAAGGTGTCCCGTCTTTCGATGAGATGGTGGATTTCGCTTTGGTGGAAGTCGACTTTGACGATCCGACTACGAACGTGCGAGGACGTCGCGCCTTAGCAATCGCTAAACCAACTCCGAGAGGTTATTGACCACGACGGAGCACGATCAACCTGACCACGAGGGTCTGTTTCCTGCGAGCAAACGAAGAACAAGCAAGAAACTAAGATTGCAATCTGGATATTGCGAATATAAGATGAAAGCTTTATTGATCAAGGTGGGGTTCTGTGACGCCTTTGTCTGGTCGTTGAACACAAACGAAGTACGCGAAGTTGCAGCTATGGCGAACTTTTAATCTAAACAAAACCCAAAGTCTAAACGATGCCCTAAGGGCTGTATATATGGAGGAAGAGGGGGGAATTTCGTGGCCCTTGGTGGAGGAGTCCGAAATCAACCCTATCTCTTGTTTCCCCACACATACGAACTCTAAAAATAGCCTATACTTATGTATTTCGAAATTACATGGGCCTGGCCCAATAATAAGGTGACGCAGCACCTAAAATAGCCTCGGGACGAAATTTATGAAGTGGCATCTTGTATATTTCGTCCAAGGCTTCATGCACCCATTATGGTGGCTTCAAAGTCCTGAAATCATCACTTGTAACTCCGTTCTTGTTCCCCTTGCGCATGCCATCATCTCCATGCTTGTTCTTGCTCCAATGTTCATCCTTCTCCAAGCTAGGCCCTTCATTTGTAAGCAAAACAAATGTATCCAATTTAGGCAGCATCATATTCTCATGAACATTAGAATCATTACCAAGAAACGAAAGTACCTGGTAATTTAGTTGGCGTGCACGAGCTCTAGTAATTGGTCCAGTATGTATAGCAGCAGGGGCTGTGGGTGTAACAATTGTATTGATGTTCTCATCACACGGTTTAATCCTCCCCAAAATCTATCCATAAAATCATCTTCACTTTCTTCTAAAGAGGAATGCAACAAGGTAGTTTGTAAATCATCATAATATTTTGTTACAGTTGCACTACCTTGTTTTAAGTGTTGCAACTTCTTAATCATGTCACGAGTATAATAAGCAGGGACGAAAGTATGTCGCATGGCAAGTTTCAAATCATCCCAAGTAGTAGGTATATAATCAGGGTGTAACCGACAATATTCACTCCACCAAACCAAAGCATAACCAGTGAAAGAACCAACCGCAACCTTAACCTTTTTATGTTCATCGAAATTATGGGAAGCAAATATATTTTTTATGTCGAACTCCCATTCAATATATAAAGCAGGTTTAAAACGGCCATTAAATGGTGGTATAGATACATTAACCTGATCATGTGCATTTGGATGTTTGTACACCTCTCGTGACGGTTGTGGTATTTGCAAAGGTGGTGGCACGTCTCCCGCGATCGACAAAGCCCATGAATTAACTCTGGATCCTGTCATGATTAGTAGAACAAGAAACAAAACCCAAAAATAATGTTTCTATAACTACTAGGATGTGGTGGTAAAACGCTCACAGTAAAGCAAATATCAATGTCTTACAAGTTCTTACCATGCAGCAGGCGGTGATCGGCAACCAGCGGTGTCAAGTAACTCCGAATATTGAGTAAAGCGATTGCCAGGGGAGCGTACGTATACACGGTGTAGAAATATGTGGAGCTGGGTTGGCTATATATGGTAGCAAAAGATTAGCAATAATCAATTCAAAGATGCAATGTTGAATAAACGCTCAACGACGGTACTGTGCTGGTCCTAGGCTAGACCGGACTAGAGACGCGAGCCTAGAACACTAATGAGGTCACGGCGTAGCACAACTAGCATCAATGAACGATACTAAGTAGCTCTTGACAGCAAGATATAAGTGAAGATCACAACGGCAGTGAAGATAATGATGAAAAACAACTGCCAAGCAGGATATACAACAACTCTCTCTCCAACTTTCCTCTTGAAAAGTTTGAGACAATTTTCTGATAAATTCTTTCAAAGAATGCTACTAACTCAAGCTTTCCAATGCAAAAAGAATCACTCAATTCCGAGTTGATATGAGGAGTCAAAGAATTCTAAAACTGGCCTGAAAAATTGGAACAAGTTGTGTTCACGAACTTCGGAGGGCAAAAAGACCTATTTAGAAGCTGATTTTGAGGTGTCAAATATTGAACTTGCTTCTGCAACTATTTAGATGCGGCTCGTCGCTATCTTCAATTTGAGTCCTCACGGAGCCAAAACTCACTTCATATGAGGAAGATACACCTGTTTTACTGAACAGTGCGCAAAACAGATTCCAATCCAAATTCAGGTACGAGATTGATTCTAGATAGAGCCAATTTTTTTTCTCTCTCTTTTTTTTTCTCACGCCTTTTTTTCCTTTTTTTTTTCTCTGACTTTTTTTTTACTTTTTTTTCTCTCGTTTTTTTTCTCTATCTTTTTTTCTCTCTCCCTCTTTCCAAAAAAAACTAGATAAGATGTAGATTGGATCAAGCGAAGATGGGAACGATCTCAACTATGATTATGACAATGAACAGTGGGTAGCACGTGGAGGAAATTGATTAATGAGTGGTGGACAGCGGAAGGGATAACGATGCAGCGGCGACGTGACTAATGTGAACAGAACTCGAAACTCTAAACGACCTAGACACTAAGACCAGCAACTCGACACGACGATGCAACCGATAATTCAACTATGCAAGCAATGAAAAGAAAATTGCAAAGGCTCAAACTGGCTTGGACAAAGGATGAATAGATCTAACTCTTTTTTGTGGATTTTTCTTAGACAATAGGTAAGAAAATAAATCTAATCTAGGAAAACTGGAAATTCTCACCGAGCAACCTGAAAACTGATACCACTTGATAGAGGCGGGGTGTCCCGATCTTTCGATGAGATGATAACTATCGATTTGGTGGAGACGACTTTGACGATCCGACTACAAACGTGCAACGACGTTGTGCCTTAGCAATCGCTAAACCAACTCCGAGAGGTTATTGACCACGCCGTAGCACGATCAACCTGACCACGAAGGTCTATTCCTGCAAGCAATCGAAGAACAAGCAAGAATATGATAAAAGCAATCTGAATATCGCGAATATGTATGAAGTATTGATAATGGTGGGGATCCGAAAAGTGGTCTTGGTCTGGTCGTTGGACACAAACGAAGCACACGAAGTTGCAATGGCTAACTTTTAACTAAACAAATCCCAAGGAAAAGCTACTAGATGGATCTACTTATATAGGAGCAAGGGGTGGCGGCCAAGGAGGTGGGAGGACGTCCCAAGGCAGCCTAAAACTAAATCTAGGTCGTACAAGGCCAATGGGCCCAAGTGGAGGTGATGTAACACCTTTGGATTTGTAGTTTGACTCGGATTCTGCTGCAGCATCAGATTGTTTCGTCCACAACTCAACGCTCCGGACGAATTTGAAGGTGATTCCAATTGGGTTGGAAAGTGCACGAAATCTAGTTTCCAACAAAAAAAGAATCACCCAATTCGGAGTCCGTATGAGAAACTTGTGTGCGTTTTGAGTCAGGTGTGTCTGTGCAGTCCGAATCTGAATCCAGAACGTGAGAGACTTGGACTCTATCTTCTCTTGGGCCAAAAGTGACGTGAGAGAACTTTTTGGACAGCAAATAAACATCTCTTTCTTCCTTATCTTCATATGTGGATTGTACAAATGTCCCATACACCTGCAATTAGACAAAACACAAAAGTGTGTGAAGTATTTTTATTCTGGATAACATAAATAGATTATTGAATAGTTTGCACTACAAATCACCTGACAAATATGCATATATGCAATATTTTTGGTCATATCCAAGGTAGTCATGTCCTCATCATAGAGCCACTAACTTCATCAAGCATATCATCTAGCCTAGGAATAGGATGACGGTAACGAATAGTAATATTATTAATGCCTCTACAATCAATACACATACGTGATGTACCATCCTTTTTCGTCACTAGAATAATAGGAACAACACAAGGACTAAGGGGTTCGCGTATATAACCTTTGTCGAGAAGCTCTTGTACTTGACGCATAATCTCCTTCATCTCCTCTGGATTGGTACGGTATGGCGCACGGTTTGGCAGTGAAGCACCGGGAATTAAGTCAATCTGATGCTCAATCCCTCGAATAGGCGGTAATCCCGGTGGCACGTCTTGTGGAAAGACGTCAGCGAACTCCTGCAAAATGTTAGTGACAGCAGGAGGCAAAGAGGAAGGCACGTCCTCGAATGAAAATAATGCCTCTTTGCACACAAAAGCATAGCAAACAGATTTGCTGAAATCTAGCTCATCAATATCAGATTTGGTGGCAAATAAACATGCACTTTTCAATTTAATTTCAGAAGCAACACTAGATGGTTTATTATTAGGCTTCATTTGTTGCTCAATTCTTTTGCCACAATCTGATTTTCACTCTTATTCTTCTCCAGTTTTGCTTTATTAGCTCTATTAATATCATCTTTCAAAATAGAATCAGGAGTCATAGGAAGCACGGTAATATTTTTATCCTTATGAACAAGAATATACCGATTGTTTCTACCATGGTTGATAGAGGCGGAGGTGTCCCGTCTTTCGATGAGATGATGGATTTCGCTTTGGTGGAAGTCGACTTTGACGATCCGACTACGAACGTGCGAGGACGTCGCGCCTTAGCAATCGCTAAACCAACTCCGAGAGGTTATTGACCACGCCGGAGCACAATCAACCTGACCACGAGGGTCTGTTTCCTGCGAGCAAACGAAGAACAAGCAAGAAACTGAGATTGCAATCTGGATATTGCGAATATAAGATGAAAGCTTTATTGATCAAGGTGGGGTTCTGTGACGCCTTTGTCTGGTCGTTGAACACAAACGAAGAACGCGAAGTTGCAGCTATGGCGAACTTTTAATCTAAACAAAACCCAAAGTCTAAACGATGCCCTAAGGGCTGTATATATGGAGGAAGAGGGGGGAATTTCGTGGCCCTTGGTGGAGGGGTCCGAAATCAACCCTATCTCTTGTTTCCCCACACATACGGACTCTAAAAATAGCCTATACTTATGTATTTCGAAATTACATGGGCCTGGCCCAATAATAAGGTGACGCAGCACCTAAAATAGCCTCAGGACGAAATTTATGAAGTGGCATCTTGTATATTTCGTCCAAGGCTTCATGCACCCATTATGGTGGCTTCAAAGTCCTGAAATCATCACTTGTAACTCCGTTCTTGTTCCCCTTGCGCATGCCATCATCTCCATGCTTGTTCTTGCTCCAATGTTCATCCTTCTCCAAGCTAGGCCCTTCATTTGTAAGCAAAACAAATGTATCCAATTTAGGCAGCATCATATTCTCATGAACATTAGAATCATTACCAAGAAACGAAATGATAGAGGCAAAGGTGTCCCGTCTTTCGATGAGATGGTGGATTTCGCTTTGGTGGAAGTCGACTTTGACGATCCGACTACGAACGTGCGAGGACGTCGCGCCTTAGCAATCGCTAAACCAACTCCGAGAGGTTATTGACCACGCCGGAGCACGATCAACCTGACCACGAGGGTCTGTTTCCTGCGAGCAAACGAAGAACAAGCAAGAAACTGAGATTGCAATCTGGATATTGCGAATATAAGATGAAAGCTTTATTGATCAAGGTGGGGTTCTGTGACGCCTTTGTCTGGTCGTTGAACACAAACGAAGTACGCGAAGTTGCAGCTATGGCGAACTTTTAATCTAAACAAAACCCAAAGTCTAAACGATGCCCTAAGGGCTGTATATATGGAGGAAGAGGGTGGGAATTTCGTGGCCCTTGGTGGAGGGGTCCGAAATCAACCCTATCTCTTGTTTCCCCACACATACGGACTCTAAAAATAGCCTATACTTATGTATTTCGAAATTACATGGGCCTGGCCCAATAATAAGGTGACGCAGCACCTAAAATAGCCTCGGGACGAAATTTATGAAGTGGCATCTTGTATATTTCGTCCAAGGCTTCATGCACCCATTATTGTGGCTTCAAAGTCCTGAAATCATCACTTGTAACTCCGTTCTTGTTCCCCTTGCGCATGCCATCATCTCCATGCTTGTTCTTGCTCCAATGTTCATCCTTCTCCAAGCTAGGCCCTTCATTTGTAAGCAAAACAAATGTATCCAATTTAGGCAGCATCATATTCTCATGAACATTAGAATCATTACCAAGAAACGAAAGTACCTGGTAATTTAGTTGGCGTGCGCGAGCTCTAGTAATTGGTCCAGTATGTATAGCAGCAGGGCCTGTGGGTGTAACAATGGTACTGATGTCCTCATCATCCTCCCCTTCTTGAAATGAAGTCGTCCTCGACGAAACTCATCTTCCTCACCCAAATAAGGCTTCAAATCTGCAATGTTAAAAGTGGGACTAACCCCAAAATCTGCAGGCAGCTCAAGTTTATATGCATTATCATTTATTTTCTCTAACACCTTAAAGGGACCATCAGCACGTGGCATTAGCTTTGATTTGCGCAAATCAGGAAATCTATCCTTACGCAAATGTAACCAAACAAGATCTGCAGGTGCAAACACAACATGTTTTCTACCCTTATCTCCAGCAAGTTTATATTTAGCATTCATACGCTCAATGTTTTCCTTAGTTAACTCATGCATTTTTAAAATCAATTCAGCACGTTGTTTAGCATCAAAATTAACCTTCTTCGAAGATGGAAGAGGCAACAAATCAATAGGTGCACGAGGTAGGAAACCATACACAACTTCAAAAGGGCACATCTTAGTAGTAGAATGCAATGAACGATTATAAACAAATTCAATATGAGGCAAGCATTCCTCCCACATTTTCTTATTATTCTTCAAAACAGCCCTAAGCATAGTAGACAACGTTCTATTGACTACTTCAGTTTGTCCATCAGTTTGGGGGTGACAAGTAGTACTAAAAAGCAGTTTAGTCCCCAACTTAGCCCATAAACATCTCCAAAAGTGGCTAAGAAATTTAGTATCACGATCTGAAACAAAAGTATTTGGCACACCATGCAAGCGAATAATTTCACGAAAGAACAAATCAGCAACATTAACAGCATCATCGCTTTTAGGACATGGTATAAAGTGTGCCATTTTCGAGAATCTATCCACGACAACAAATATGCTATCCCTCCCCTTCTTTGTTCGAGGTAAACCTAAAACAAAGTCCATAGATATATCCTCCCAAGGAACATTAGGTACAGGCAAAGGCATATATAAACCATGAGGATTGAGTCGTGACTTAGCTTTTTGACATGTAGTGCAGCGAGCAATAAAACGCTCAACATCCCGTCTCATCTTTGGCCAAAAGAAATGTGTAGCAAGTACGTCCTCCGTCTTCTTCACGCCAAAGTGTCCCATTAATCCTCCTCCATGCGCCTCCTGCAACAACAAAAGACGAACGGAGATAGCTGGAATGCATAGCTTGTTAGCACGAAACACAAATCCATCGTTAACAACAAACTTGTTCCACATTCTTCCTTCTTTACAATTCTGCATTACATCTATAAAATCAGCATCATGCACATATTGATCTTTGATGGTCTCCAAACCAAATATTTTGAAGTCAAGTTGTGAAAGCATAGTATAGCGACGAGACAATGCATCAGCAATAACATTTTCTTTTCCCTTCTTGTGTTTAATGACATAAGGGAAAGTCTCAATGAATTCAACCCATTTAGCATGTCTATGATTCAGTTTAGCTTGACTTTTAATATGTTTCAAAGATTCATGATCAGAATGTATAACAAATTCTTTGGGCCATAAATAATGTTGCCATGTTTCTAAAGTCCGAACAAGAGCATATAATTCTTTATCATAAGTAGAATAATTCAGACTAGGCCCACTCAATTTTTCAGAAAAGTATGCAACAGGTTTGCCATCTTGTAACAACACACCTCCTAATCCAATTCCACTAGCATCACATTCAAGCTCAAAAGTCTTATTAAAATCAGGAAGTTGGAGTAAAGGAGCATGTGTCAACTTATCTTTCAATACCGTGAAGGCTTCTTCCTGTGCGGTACCCCAAAGAAAAGGCACATCTTTCTTTGTAAGCTCATTGAGAGGTGCAGCAATGGTGCTGAAATCTCTCACAAAACGCCTATAGAATCCAGCGAGGCCAAGAAAACTCCTCACTTGTGTGACCGTTTTGGGCTGCGGCCAACTCTCAATAGCTTCAATCTTGGCTTTATCGACTTCAATTCCCTGTGGAGTAACAACATAGCCAAGAAAAGATACTCGGTCGGTGCAAAATGTGCACTTCCCAAGGTTACCAAACAAACGTGCATCACGTAGAGCAATAAAAACAGCACGTAAATGTTCCAAATGTTCTTCCAAAGATCTGCTATAAATCAATATGTCATCAAAGTAAACTACCACAAATCGTCCAATGAAAGCACGTAAAACTTCGTTCATTAATCTCATGAAAGTACTAGGTGCATTAGTTAACCCAAAAGGCATGACTAACCACTCATATAATCCAAACTTAGTTTTAAATGCTGTTTTCCATTCATCTCCCAATTTCATACGAATTTGATGGTAGCTACTACGCAAATCAACTTTGGAGAATATTGTAGAGCCACTCAATTCATCAAGCATATCATCTAGCCTAGGAATAGGATGACGATAACGAATAGTAATATTATTAATGCCTCTACAATCAACACACATACGTGATGTACCATCCTTTTTCGGCACTAGAATAATAGCAACAACACAAGGACTAAGGGATTCGCGTATATAACCTTTGTCGAGAAGCTCTTGTACTTGACGCATAATCTCCTTCGTCTCCTCTGGATTGGTACGGTATGGTGCACGGTTTGGCAGTGAAGCACCGAGAATTAAGTCAATCTGATGCTCAATCCCTTGAATAGGCGGTAATCCCTGTGGCACGTCTTGTGGAAAAACGTCAGCGAACTCCTGCAAAATGTTAGTGACAGCAGGAGGCAAAGAGGAAGGCACGTCCTCGAATGAAAATAATGCCTCTTTGCACACAAAAGCATAGCAAACAGATTTGCTGAAATCTAGCTCATCAATATCAGATTTGGTGGCAAATAAACATGCACTTTTCAATTTAATTTCATAAGCAACACTAGATGGTTTATTATTAGGCTTCATTTGTTGCTCAAATTCTTTTGCCACAATCTGATTTTCACTCTTATTCTTCTCTTGTTGTGCTTTATTAGCTCTATGAATATCATCTTTCAAAATAGAATCAGGAGTCATAGGAAGCAAAGTAATATTTTTATCCTTATGAACAAGAGTATACTGATTGTTTCTACCATGGTGTACAGAATTTTTATCAAATTGCCATGGTCTACCAAGTAATAAGGAACATGCTTGCATAGGTACCACATCACAATCAACATAATCAGCATATGTAGATATACTAAAATGCACACGAACAGTACGTGTTACCTTAACCTTGCCGCTGTTGTTGAACCATTGGATGTAGTAAGGATGTGGATGTGGTCTTGTGGTGAGAGAAAGCTTCTCCACCATCTCCATGCTAGCCAAGTTGTTGCAGCTCCCTCCATCTATGATGACGCGCATAGAATGTTCTTTCACAACTCCCTTGGTATGGAACAAATTGTGCCTCTGATTTTGCTCAGCTTGTGTGACCTGCACACTCAAAACACGTTGAGCAACTAAACTTTCATACCTGTCAGCGTCTTCAGGAGCCATGTATTGCGTCTCATGATCAGAATCATCTCCACCATGTTCTTCACGTGTAATAAGAGCCAAAGTCTCCTCATCATAGTCACTAGCGGACTCATATCCACCATCCGCGGTAGCAATCATCACACGCGGAGATTTGCATTCTCTCGCATAATGACCTCCTCCCTTACAACGACGACAAATAATATCACTTGTGTGCCCTGTTGTTGCCATGGAAGAAGAAGAACTCCGTGCAGGCCCAGCAGGTGCGCTCTTGGCAGATAATGGTGGTTGTGCCTGTTTTCTTGTATCACGACTGGAGGAGGCACCTAATTGAGGTGCTGGTGCAGTTGAAGTAGAAGATGCACGCGGTGTCCATGATGAAGGTCGACCTGCAGAAAAGTTAGTTCGCGCCAATGCTTGTCGATCCTGCACTTCACGTTCAGCTTTACAAGCAAGATGGAATAAACGAGTGATATTAGTATACTCCTTATAGTCTAGAATGGTCTGAATCTCTCTATTTAATCCACCCAGAAAACGTGCAAGCATAGCTTCATTCTCCTCAACAATACCACATCTAATCATGCCAGTTTGTAATTCCTGATAATATTCTTCTACAGAATTTTTTCCTTGTCTCAAGCGTTGTAATTTTTGAAGCAATTCACGTTGATAATATGGTGGAACCCAACAAGTACGCATAGCAGTTTTCAAAGCAGCCCAAGTAGCGGGAATAGGATATAATCTACAATGTTCAGACCACCATACACATGCAAAACTAGTGAAAGCACAAACAGCAGCAGCAACCCGTCTCTCCTCGGGATATTGTAAACATGTAAAACGTTGTTCAGTTTCTAACTCCCAAGTAAGATATATATCAGGAACATATCTACCCTCAAATGGTGGAATATTCAATTTCAGTTTAGGAATATGGACATCATCTCGTACCTGAGGTGGTGGTGCGGGCCTACCATTACGAATATATACCTGAGGTCGACCTGGTGGTGGTGGTGCTGGTGGCTGCACGTAGTTCGGATTTTGATCAACCTCATCCTCATAATCTCCCACATAATCATCATCCTCCTGGGTACTAGCAGCAGCAGTAGCAGGAGCCAAAGAAGCACCAACAGCAGTAGCAGCGGCACCAGAATGTTGTCCTGGCTCAATAGGAACACGCTGTGCTCGTCCATACTGATTCGGAAGGGGGCGTAGTTGTTGTTGTTGCAGAGGTGCGACAGGTGCAGCCGGTGGTGGAAGACGCGCAAGCAGTTCATTAAATCTGTTATCGAGCTTTGTTTCGAACGTCTTCTCAAGGCCAGTAATCTTCTGCATTGCCTCTTCAAAATTATTCAGCACATCTTGCACCTGTTCAGTCATCATGTGCTGAAATTTATCATGAAGCTCCTTGTTCGATAAATTCTCCCAGTCAATCTCGTCGGCTTGTGCTCCTGGCATGGTTAGCAGCAATAGAAACACACAAGAATAAGATCCTACAGACTACGAACAAGTGGTGGTGGTGGGTGTCACAAATCCGTCAAGCAAACCTCAAATTCTTACCAGTTCTTACCCAGCAGAAGGTGGTGATCGGCAACCGTTGTAGTCAAAACTCTCAAAGCTTGGATAGAGCGATTACCAGGGAGAGTCAAACGCACGACGTAGATGTATGTGGAGCTGGGAAGGCTTATAATATGGTAGAAAAAAGGGTCAGCAATAATCAATTCAGAGATGCAAAGTTGAATAAACGCTCAACGACGGTACTGTGCTGGTCCTAGGCTAGACTGTGCTAGAGACGCGAGCCTAGAACACCAACAAAATTCAGAGATGCCAGTTTGTCTTAAACGCTGCAATTTTTGAAGCAATTCACGTTGATAATATGGTGGAACCCAACGAGTACGCATAGCAGTTTTCAAAGCAGCCCAAGTAGCTGGAATAGGATATAATCTACAATGTTCAGACCACCATACACATGCAAAACTAGTGAAAGCACAAACATCAGCAGCAACCCGTCTCTCCTCGGGATATTGTAAACATGTAAAACATTGTTCAGTTTCTAACTCCCAAGTAAGATATATATCAGGAACATATCTACCCTCAAATGGTGGAATATTCAATTTCAGTTCAGGAATATGGACATCATCTCGTACCTGAGGTGGTGGTGCAGGCCTACCATTATGAATGTATACCCGAGGTCGACCTGCTGGTGGTGGTGCTGGTGGCTGCACGTAGTTCTGATTTTGATCAACCTCATCCTCATAATCGTCGGCATACTCATCATCCTCCTGGGTACGAGCAACAGCAGTAGAAGGAGCCAAGGAAGCATCAACAACAGGAATAGCAGCACCAGAAGTTTGGCCATCCACAATAGGCACACGCTTCGCTCGTCCATACTGATTCGGAAGGAGGCGTTGTTGTTGTTGTTGTAGAGGTGCGATAGGTGCAGCCGGCGGTGGTTGTGGAAAACGCGCGAGCAATTCATTAAACTTGCTATCAAGCTTTGTTTCGAACGTCTTCTCAATGCCATCTATCTTCTCCATGGCCTCGTCAAATCTGTATAGCACATCTTGCACCTGCCCACTCATCATTTGCTGAAATTTATCATGTAGCTGTTTGTTCGTCAGGTTCTCCCAATTAGTCTCATCGGCTTGTGATCCTACCATGGTTAGCAGCAAATAGAAACACACAAGAATATGATCCTACAGACTACTAAGAAGTGGTGGTGGTGTATCACAAACCCATCAAGCAAATCTCAAATTCTTACCAGTTCTTACCCAGCAGCAGGTAGTGATCGGCAACCGTTGTAGTCAAAACTCTCAAAGCTTGGATAGAGCGATTACCAGGGAGAGTCAAACGCATGACGTAGATGTATGCGGAGCTGGGAAGGCTTATAATATGGTAGCAAAAAGGGTCAGCAATAATCAATTCAGAGATGCAAAGTTGAATAAATGCTCAACGACGGTACTGTGCTGGTCCTAGGCTAGACTGTGCTAGAGACGCGAGCCTAGAACACTAACAAAATCACAGCGCTGCACGTAAACAAGGGAAAAGCACACTCTGGAATTTTTTTCGATCTTTTTTTTGCGCTCCTCTTTTTTTTAGCGAAAAATCACTATAATGGCGAGTGTCTCAAAACTCTTCCCAGGTCAAACTGACAGGATGGCCACGAAATTTTTTCGACCAATTTTTTTTTCCGACTGCCCGGACCCAAAAACTGGAAACGGTTCAAAAAAAAAACTTTCTATAACGGCGACTGTCTCAATACGCTTAGAAACACCTAAAAATAGGATAGCTAGAATTTTTTTTGTCAAGAGCGTTTTTTTTCCGAAACCTACTCCAGCAAGGAAACACGAATCGGAAACTAGATGAATCTCGAAAACAAACCTAATATGCAAGGAACTCAGATTGGTGGTGGATATATGGTGGTGGTATATGGCAGCGGTGGTGGTAGCGGTGGTAGTATATGGATATGGATCGGTGGTGGTATATTGATAGAGGCAAAGGTGTCCCGTCTTTCGATGAGATGGTGGATTTCGCTTTGGTGGAAGTCGACTTTGACGATCCGACTACGAACGTGCGAGGACGTCGCGCCTTAGCAATCGCTAAACCAACTCCGAGAGGTTATTGACCACGCCGGAGCACGATCAACCTGACCACGAGGGTCTGTTTCCTGCGAGCAAACGAAGAACAAGCAAGAAACTGAGATTGCAATCTGGATATTGCGAATATAAGATGAAAGCTTTATTGATCAAGGTGGGGTTCTGTGACGCCTTTGTCTGGTCGTTGAACACAAACGAAGTACGCGAAGTTGCAGCTATGGCGAACTTTTAATCTAAACAAAACCCAACGAAAAGCTACTAGATGGATCTACTTATATAGGAGCAAGGGGTGGCGGCCAAGGAGGTGGGAGGACGTCCCAAGGCAGCCTAAAACTAAATCTAGGTCGTACGAGGCCAATGGGCCCAAGTTGAGGTGATGTAACACCTTTGGACTTGTAGTTTGACTCGGATTCTGCTGCAGCATCAGATTGTTTCGTCCACAACTCAACGCTCTGGACGAATTTGAAGGTGATTCCAATTGGGTTGGAAAGTGCACGAAATCTAGTTTCCAACAAAAAAAGAATCACCCAATTCGGAGTCCGTATGACAAACTTGTGTGCGTTTCGAGTCAGGTATGTCTGTGCAGTCCGAATCTGAATCCAGAACGTGAGAGACTTGGACTCTATCTTCTCTTGGGCCAAAAGTGACGTGAGAGAACTTTTTGGACAGCAAATAAACATCTCTTTCTTCCTTATCTTCATATGTGGATTGTACAAATGTCCCATACACCTGCAATTAGACGAAACACAAAAGTATGTGAAGTATTTTTGTTCTGGATAACATAAATAGATTATTGAATAGTTTGCACTAGAAATCACCTGACAAATATGCATATATGCAATATTTTTGGTCATATCCAAGGTAGTCATGTCCTCATCATCCTCCCCTTCTTGAAAATAAAGCCGTCCTCGGCGTTGCTTAATCTGAAATGTGGCTAACAAAAGAGACAAAGTGTACATGTTGTATATGTATATGTCATCCATTTTTACTTCCCTTGATTTTTGCATATATGATACATGAATAGATGAGTAACTTGCATAGTTCATAAAATCTAAAGCCAAAAAATTAGCACAAGAAGTAGAAGGCATGAAAATATTGCAACTCAGTTTGCACATATAAGTGAAGCTCTTATTCATTTCAAAAGATTGACAATGTTCATCATTAAACCATCCCAACATTGGTGAATAAACCTTACTTGCATCAAATTTCCATGCTACAACATGCTTAAATAAGCAAACATGCAATAAGTCATTCAACACAGAATCATCACCAAGATTAGAGGTCATATCAAAATGATTAAACATTGGTTCTTTTGCATCAATAGTTAATTCAATGGGTGCACTCAAAATTGTTGGTATTTCAGTTGTTTGATCACATGGCAAAGTCAAATTATCAACGTAGTCCTCTAAAATAGGTGGTGTGATCAAAGTAGTGGGTAGCTCATCATATGGTGCATTCAAATTGACAAGGCATTCATCATTCTCATGTAGAGATGGAAGATCAGTACCTTTGTCATTACCTCTTATGATCAACTCAGATGATGTAGCCACTCTCGGGGGCGATGTGTCACATGGTGAAGGTGATGTAGTCCTGACAACAACGGATGTGGTTGTCATAGTATGCCTAGTAGTTGAAGGAACAATCATATCAACTCTTGGAATGTGCACCGTGCGCTTGTTCTCCTCGTGGCCAACACGTCGTTTTATTTCCTGTTCAGCTTTGCAAGCAAGATGAAACAAATGGTCCATAGGATAACACTCTTCATGAATTAGTATCTCTTGAATATCACGGTTTAATCCTCCCCAAAATCTATCCATAAAATCATCTTCACTTTCTTCTAAAGAGGAATGCAACAAGGTATTTTGTAAATCATCATAATATTTTGTTACAGTTTCACTACCTTGTTTTAAGTGTTGCAACTTCTTAATCATGTCACGAGTATAATAAGCAGGGACGAAAGTATGTCGCATGGCAAGTTTCAAATCATCCCAAGTAGTAGGTATATAATCAGGGTGTAACTGACAATATTCACTCCACCAAACCAAAGCATAACCAGTGAAAGAACCAACCGCAACCTTAACCTTTTTATGTTCATCGAAATTATGGGAAGCAAATATATTTTTTATGTCGAACTCCCATTCAATATATAAAGCAGGTTTAAAACGGCCATTAAATGGTGGTATAGATACATTAACCTGATCATGTGCATTTGGATGTTTGTGCACCTCTCGTGACGGTTGTGGTATTTGCAAAGGTGGTGGCATGTCTCCCGCGATCGACAAAGCCCATGAATTGACTCTGGATCCTGTCATGATTAGTAGAACAAGAAACAAAACCCAAAAATAATGTTCCTATAACTACTAGGATGTGGTGGTAAAACGCTCACAGTAAAGCAAATATCAATGTCTTACAAGTTCTTACCATGCAGCAGGCGGTGATCGGCAACCAGCGGTGTCAAGTAACTCCGAATATTGAGTAAAGCGATTGCCAGGGGAGAGTACGTATACACGCTGTAGAAATATGTGGAGCTGGGTTGGCTATATATGGTAGCAAAAGATTAGCAATAATCAATTCAAAGATGCAATGTTGAATAAACGCTCAACGACGGTACTGTGCTGGTCCTAGGCTAGACCGGACTAGAGACGCGAGCCTAGAACACTAATGAGGTCACGGCGTAGCACAACTAGCATCAATGAAGGATACTAAGTAGCTCTTGACAGCAAGATATAAGTGAAGTTCACAACGGCAGTGAAGATAATTATGAAAAACAACTGCCAAGCAGGATATACAACAACTCTCTCTCCAACTTTCCTGTTGAAAAGTTTGAGACAATTTTCTAATAAATTCTTTCAAAGGATGCTACTAACTCAAGCTTTCCAATGCAAAAAGAATCACTCTATTCCGAGTTGATATGAGGAGTCAAAGAATTCTAAAACTGGCCTGAAAAATTGGAACAAGCTGTATTCACGAACTTCGGAGGGCAAAAAGACCTATTTAGGAGCCGATTTTGAGGTGTCAAATATTGAACTAGCTTCTGCAATTATTTAGATGCGGCTCGTCTCTATCTTCAATTTGAGTACTCACGGAGCCAAAACGGACTTCGTATGAGGAAGATACACCTGTTTTACTGAACAGTGCGCAAAACAGATTCCAATCCGAATTCAGGTACGAGATTGATTCTAGATAGATCCAATTTTTTCTTCTCTCTTTTTTTTCTCACGCTTTTTTTTTCTTCTCTCTCTTTTTCTTTCCTTTTTTTCTCTTTTTTTTCTCTATCTTTTTTTTTCTCCCTCTTTCCAAGACAAACTAGATAAGATGCAGATTGGATCAGGCGAAGATGTGAATGACCTCAACTATGATTATGACAATGAACAGTGCATAGCACGTGGTGGAAATTAATAGATGGGATGGTGGACAGCGGAACGGATAATGATGCAGCGGCGGCGTGACGAATGTGAACAGAACTCGAAACTCTAAAGGAACTAGACACTAAGACCAGCAACTGACACGACGATGCAACCGATAATTCAACTATGCAAGCAATGAATAGAAAATTGCAAAGGCTCAGACTGGCTTGGATAAAGGATGAACAGATCTAACTTTTTTTTGTGGCTTTTTCTTGGACAATAGGTAAGAAAATAAATCTAATCTAAGAAAAACTGGAAATTCTCACCGAGCAACCTGAAAACTCATACCACTTGATAGAGGCGAGGGTGTCCCGATCTTTCGATGAGATGATAACTATCGATTTGGTGGAGACGACTTTGACGATCCAACTACAAACGTGCACGACGTTGCGCCTTAGCAATCGCTAAACCAACTCCGAGAGGTTATTGACCACGCCGAAGCACAATCAACCTGACCACGAAGGTCTATTCCTGCAAGCAACCGAAGAACAAGCAAGAATATGATAAAGCAATCTGAATATTGCGAATATAGATGAAGTATTGATAAAGGTGGGGATCCGTAAGCGGTCTTGGTCTGGTCGTTGGACACAAACGAAGTACACGAAGTTGCAATGGCTAACTTTTAACTAAGAGGCAAAGGTGTCCCGTCTTTCGATGAGATGGTGGATTTCGCTTTGGTGGAAGTCGACTTTGACGATCCGACTACGAACGTGCGAGGACGTCGCGCCTTAGCAATCGCTAAACCAACTCCGAGAGGTTATTGACCACGCCGGAGCACGATCAACCTGACCACGAGGGTCTGTTTCCTGCGAGCAAACGAAGAACAAGCAAGAAACTGAGATTGCAATCTGGATATTGCGAATATAAGATGAAAGCTTTATTGATCAAGGTGGGGTTCTGTGACGCCTTTGTCTGGTCGTTGAACACAAACGAAGTACGCGAAGTTGCAGCTATGGCGAACTTTTAATCTAAACAAAACCCAACGAAAAGCTACTAGATGGATCTACTTATATAGGAGCAAGGGGTGGCGGCCAAGGAGGTGGGAGGACGTCCCAAGGCAGCCTAAAACTAAATCTAGGTCGTACAAAGCCAATGGGCCCAAGTTGAGGTGATGTAACACCTTTGGACTTGTAGTTTGACTCGGATTCTGCTGCAGCATCAGATTGTTTCGTCCACAACTCAACGCTCTGGACGAATTTGAAGGTGATTCCAATTGGGTTGGAAAGTGCACGAAATCTACTTTCCAACAAAAAAAGAATCACCCAATTCGGAGTCCGTATGACAAACTTGTGTGCGTTTCGAGTCAGGTATGTCTGTGCAGTCCGAATCTGAATCCAGAACGTGAGAGACTTGGACTCTATCTTCTCTTGGGCCAAAAGTGACGTGAGAGAACTTTTTGGACAGCAAATAAACATCTCTTTCTTCCTTATCTTCATATGTGGATTGTACAAATGTCCCATACACCTGCAATTAGACGAAACACAAAAGTATGTGAAGTATTTTTGTTCTGGATAACATAAGTAGATTATTGAATAGTTTGCACTAGAAATCACCTGACAAATATGCATATATGCAATATTTTTGGTCATATCCAAGGTAGTCATGTCCTCATCATATATGGACATGGATTTTTGGTGGTATATGGATACGATTTCGGAGCGGTGGTGGTAGGTGACAGGGGCGATGATGATGGTGCGGTGGCAGCGTGACAACTTATGACCAGAACTCGAAACTCTAAAAGACGAGACGCTAAGACCAGCAACTAGACACGACGATGCAACCGAAAATTCAACAAAGCAAAACCCTAAAAAGATTATGCAAAGGCTCAGATTGGTTCGGATATGATGAACTAACCCTAATTTTTTTGTGGCTTTTTCGTGGACTATAGGTATGAAAAATAGACTCGATCTAAACTACGAAAAACTGTAAAATCTCACTGAGCAACCTGGAAATCTAATAGCACTTGATAGAGGCAAAGGTGTCCCGTCTTTCGATGAGATGATGGATATCGCTTTGGTGGAAGTCGACTTTGACGATCCGACTACCAATGTGCGAGGACGTCGTGCCTTAGCAATCGCTAAACCAACTCCGGGAGGTTATTGACCACACCGGAGCACGATCAACCTGACCACGAGGGTCTGTTTCCTGCGAGAAATTGAAATTGCAATATGGATATTGTGAATATAAGATGAAAGCTTTAATGATCAAGGTGGGGTTTTGTGACGCCTTTGTCTGGTCGTTGAACACAAACGAAGTACGCGAAGTTGCAGCTATGGCGAACTTTAATCTAAACAAAACCCAAAGTCTAAACGATGCCCTAAGGGCTGTACATATGGAGGAAGAGGGGGGGGGGGAATTTCGTGGCCCTTGGTGGAGGCGTCCGAAATCTACCCTATCTCTTGTTTCCCCACACATACGAACTCTAAAAATAGCCTATACTTATGTATTTCGAAATTACATGGGCCTGGCCCAATAATAAGGTGACGCAGCACCTAGAATAGCCTCGGGACGAAATTTATGAAGTGGCATCTTATATATTTCATCCATGGCTTCATGCACCCATTATTGTGGCTTCAAAGTCCTGAAATCATCACTTGTAACTCCGTTCTTGTTCCCCTTGCGCATACCATCATCTCCATGCTTGTTCTTGCTCCAATGTTCATCCTTCTCCAAGCTAGGTGCTTCATTTGTAAGCAAAACAAATGTATCCAATTTAGGCTGCATCATATTCTCATGAACATTAGAATCATTAACAAGAAACGAAAGTACCTGGTAATTTAGTTGGCGTGCGCGAGCTCTAGTAATTGGTCCAGTATGTATAGCAGCGGGGGCTATGGGTGTAACAATTGTATTGATGTCCTCATCACATAACATCCTTCATTTGAGCCCAGGTGGTGATTGGAGGTTCACCTCTTGCTTGTCAGTGCTCAAGGGCTTGTTCCCACCATATGAGCACATAGTCTTGGAACTCCAGTGATGCCATAGCGATCTTCTTCTCTTCCTCATAGTTGTGCAAACGAAAGATTTTGTTGACCTTCAATGCCCATGAGAGGTACTCTTCCGGATCATTGCTTCCATTGAACTTGGGCATTGTGAATTTGAGCTTGCCATAGCGTTGCTCTTCATTGTGTTGTTGGCAATGGTGATGATGACGCCCTTGACGGTGAGGGTAATCATCCTCATGTTGCTCTTGGCATGGAGGAAGTCCATGATCAACTTGCTCTTGTTGAACTTGAGGTTGAGGTGGAGCTTGACGAGCTTCTGGAGGAGCTTGAGGAACTTGATGTTGCACGCGCGGTTGGTAGTTCCTCTCTTGGATTTCTTCTCGAAGGGCTTCCTCTTGATTGCGCCGTTCGCGATTGCGGTTGGCGATGGCTCGACTTGATTCTTGAAGGGCATGTTGCGCCTCAAGAGCTTGCGCTTCACATTGTTGTTGTTGAAGACGTTGGGCCTCGGCGTCTTGTTCCTCTTGGTGTAGACGCGCTCGTTCTTCCTCTTGGCGCCGTAGTCATTGTCGTTCTTGAGCTTGAGCAAAAGCGCCTTGGTTTGAGTGAGGACGAGGAATTTGCTCATCGACTTGCTCTTGTGAATGCTTGTCGTGTAGCGGGTTGCGAGATGCATGACGGTCTTGACGCGCGGCTCGTCGAAGAGTGTTCAATGACGGTCTACTTGAGCCGGAGAAGGAGTCGTCGAAGTGTCGACTTGAGTGGCTCCGTCTTGAGTATGAAGAAGTTGAAGGAGGCCGGTTCACAAACAAGGCTCGAATCTCATCCATTCTTGCATCATTCTCTTGCTTGTGCGCATCGAGCTTGTTGTCGAAGTAGTCTTGTGTACGTTGCTCGGGGAGTCGTAAGTCGGTGGTGAGGGCGTTCATTGCTTGTTGCTCTTGATGCAATGCTCGTTGTGCACCAAAGAGGTGGCTCTTGGTGATGTATGATGACATGTCATCGTCTTGGTCAATGAAGAGTGGGTTGGTAGAAGTGCTCGGCCTATCCATCATTCCAAGCAAAAATGTGAGTGGTAGAAGGAGAAGAACTTATACCAATGTACCTTGACAGATGTTGATGATGAATCAAGTGCACTCAAATGCGGACAATGAAATAGCACTATTGGTACCAATTCTTGTCTGTTCTCACACCTACACAAGTAAAAGCTTATGGTGGAGCTTGGTTAGGATGGTGGCACAAAATTTGATGCAATAGTAAGTGAGCGTTAATAATGTTGGAAATGATTCACAAATTTGCAAATGCAACAAGTAGACCAAGCAAGTAGGGGTACACGGGAACACACACGCAAATAGATAGATGGGATTGTGCAAACCAAAATTGAGCCAAAATGTGGTATCCACGAAAATGCTCTTGTTGCACAATACACGAGAGACGCTAGCACGATTGCACAATAGGCGGATACGGAACTTGTGCACAACCTACTAGGCAAAAATGCAACGATGTCGATCCCAAGTATGCTATATGTATGGTATTTCGGTGCTATGATCCAAGATGATCCGATATGACAATCTTAATGTAATATGATGCTATGGTTCTTGCTCATAAGCTATTTGCTTATCTTTCCTCTTTGCTTAAAAGGTTGGGTGGCTCTTTCACTTTTGAGCTCTTTTCTTATGTGAAACTTCACGAACCAAGATAGCAATTGTGTATGCGATGACAACTTTGTGACACACAAGTTGATGCCAAGATATGCACCACTATGGTATGGTATGTATGCTACGGTGTATGATCACTAATGTGCACAAGTCATGTTGCCGACAATACTCAATGGCTAGTCTCAATGGGTAAGCTACGCAAAAGTAAGGCCATGTGGGTATCAATGCAATTGCAAGGTATGACAAAGATGTCGTCGAAGTTACCGTCCTTGGCGATGATGAGACCCTTGCGAAGATGAGCGCGGTGATGATGATGTCGAACCATACCTATATAGCTGAAACACAATAGGACACGGGAGCCACACTCAAAATCTCAAAGACCAAAATGTGTCAAATCGTCATAGGAGGTATTGGGGAGGATGGTGGTGTATGTGGGTTTGGAAGAGGTGGTGGAAAGTGGGGATGTGGTGGTGGCCGAACTGAAAATTTCAGTTTCGTCAGAGTTTCACGGACGTCCGGGAGGTCATGGTCGTCCGGTCGTCCGGTGCCTGGGCGAAATTCGGGCACGGGATGAACTGCACGATTTCGGGGTGGAGGAAGATGGTGAGGTCGAAATCGAGCGGATTTGTGGATGGAAAATGATGAGGACATGACTACCTTGGATATGACCAAAAATATTGCATATATGCATATTTGTCAGGTGATTTCTAGTGCAAACTATTCAATAATCTATTTATGTTATCCAGAACAAAAATACTTCACACACTTTTGTGTTTTGTCTAATTGCAGGTGTATGGGACATTTGTACAATCCACATATGAAGATAAGGAAGAAAGAGATGTTTATTTGCTGTCCAAAAAGTTCTCTCACGTCACTTTTGGCCCAAGAGAAGATAGAGTCCAAGTCTCTCACGTTCTGGATTCAGATTCGGACTGCACAGACACACCTGACTCAAAACGCACACAAGTTTTTCGTACGGACTCCGAATTGGGTGATTATTTTTTTGTTGGAAACTAGATTTCGTGCACTTTCCAACCCAATTGGAATCACCTTCAAATTCGTCCGGAGCGTTGAGTTGTGGACGAAACAATCTGATGCTGCAGCAGAATCCGAGTCAAACTACAAGTCTAAAGGTGTTACATCACCTCCACTTGGGCCCATTGGCCTTGTACGACCTAGATTTAGTTTTAGGCTGCCTTGGGACGTCCTCCCACCTCCTTGGCCGTCACCCCTTGCTCCTATATAAGTAGATCCATCTAGTAGCTTTTCGTTGGGATTTGTTTAGTTAAAAGTTAGCCATTGCAACTTCGTGTACTTCGTTTGTGTCCAACGACCAGACCAAGACCGCTTACGGATCCCCACCATTATCAATACCTCATATATATTTGCAATATTCAGATTGCTTTATCATATTCTTGCTCGTTCTTCGAATGCTTGCAGGAATAGACCTTCGTGGTCAGGCTAACCGTGCTTCCGGCATCGTCAGTAACCTCAGGAGATTGGTTTAGCGATTGCTAAGGCGCAACGTCGTGCACGTTTGTAGTCGGATCGTCAAAGTCGTCTCCACCAAATCGATAGTTATCATCTCATCGAAAGATCGGGACACACTCGCCTCTATCAAGTGGTATCAGTTTTCAGGTTGCTCGGTGAGAATTTCCAGTTTTCCTAGATTAGATTTATTTTCTTACCTATTGTCCAAGAAAAAAAGTAAAAAAAAAGTTAGAGAAAAAAAAGAGAAAAAAGGAAAAAAAAGAAAAAGAGAGAGAAGAAAAAGAAAAAAAAGCGTGAGAAAAAAAAGAGAGAAGAAAAAAAATTGGATCTATCTAGAATCAATCTCGTACCTGAATTCGGATTGGAATCTGTTTTGCGCACTGTTCAATAAAACAAGTGTATCTTCCTCATACGAAGTCCGTTTTGGCTCCATGAGTACTCAAATTGAAGCTAGCGACGAGACGCATCTAAATAGTTGCAGAAGCTTGTTCAATATTTGACACCTCAAAATCGGCTTCTAAATAGGTATTTTTGCCCTCCGAAGTTCATGAACACAGCTTGTTCCAATTTTTCAGGCCAGTTTTAGAATTCTTTGACTCCTCATATCAACTCAGAATTGAGTGATTCTTTTTGCATTGGAAAGCTTGAGTTAATAGCATTCTTTGAAAGAATTTATAAGAAAATTGTCTTAAACTTTTCAAGAGGAAAGTTGGAGAGAGAGTTGTTGTATATCCTGCTTGGCAGTTGTTTTTCATCATTATCTTCACTCCCGTTGTGATATTCACTTATATCTTGCTGTCAAGAGCTACTTAGTATCCTTCATTGATGCTAGTTGTGCTACGCCGTGACCTCATTAGTGTTCTAGGCTCGCGTCTCTAGTACGGTCTAGCCTAGGACCAGCACAGTACCGTCGTTGAGCGTTTATTCAACATTGCATCTTTGAATTGATTATTGCTAATCTTTTGCTACCATATATAGCCAACCCAGCTCCACATATTTCTACACCGTGTATACGTACGCTCCCCTGGCAATCGCTTTACTCAATATTCGAAGTTACTTGAAACCGCTGGTTGCCGATCACCGCCTGCTGCATGGTAAGAACTTGTAAGACATTGATATTTGCTTTACTGTGAGCGTTTTACCACCACATCCTAGTAGTTATAGGAACATTATTTTTGGGTTTTGTTTCTTGTTCTACTAATCATCACAGGATCCAGAGTCAATTCATGGGCTTTGTCGATCGCGGGAGACGTGCCACCACCTTTGCAAATACCACAACCGTCACGACAGGTGCACAAACATCCAAATGCACATGATCAGGTTAATGTATCTATACCACCATTTAATGGCCGTTTTAAACCTGCTTTATATATTGAATGGGAGTTCGACATAAAAAATATATTTGCTTCCCATAATTTCAATGAACATAAAAAGGTTAAGGTTGCGATTGGTTCTTTCACTGGTTATGCTTTGGTTTGGTGGAGTGAATATTGTCGGTTACACCCTGATTATATACCTACTACTTGGGATGATTTGAAACTTGCCATGCGACATACTTTCGTCCCTGCTTATTATACTCGTGACATGATTAAGAAGTTGCAACACTTAAAACAAGGTAGTGAAACTGTAACAAAATATTATGATGATTTACAAACTACCTTGTTGCATTCCTCTTTAGAAGAAAGTGAAGATGATTTTATGGATAGATTTTGGGGAGGATTAAACCATGATATTCAAGAGATACTAATTCATGAAGAGTGTTATCCTATGGACCATTTGTTTCATCTTGCTTGCAAAGCTGAACAGGAAATAAAACGACGTGTTGGCCACGAGGAGAACAAGCGCACGGTGCACATTCCAAGAGTTGATATGATTGTTCCTTCAACTACTAGGCATATTATGACAACCACATCCGTTGTTGTCAGGACTACATCACCTCCACCATGTGACACATCGCCCCCGAGAGTGGCTACATCATCTGAGTTGATCATAAGAGGTAATGACAAAGGTACTGATCTTCCATCTCTACATGAGAATGATGAATGCCTTGTCAATTTGAATGCACCATCTGATGAGCTACCCACTACTTTGATCACACCACCTATTTTAGAGGACTACATTGATAATTTGACTTTGCCATGTGATCAAACAACTGAAATACCAACAATGTTGAGTGCACCCATTGAATTAACTATTGATGCAAAAGAACCAATGTTTAATCATTTTGATATGACCTCTAATCTTGGTGATGATTCTGTGTTGAATGACTTATTGCATGTTTGCTTATTTAAGCATGTTGTAGCATGTAAATTTGATGCAAGTAAGGTTTATTCACCAATGTTGGGATGGTTTAATGATGAACATTGTCAATCTTTTGAAATGAATAAGAGCTTCACTTATATGTGCAAACTAAGTTGCAATATTTTCATGCCTTCTACTTCTTGTGCTAATTTTTTGGCTCGAGATTTTATGAACTATGCAAGTTACTCATCTATTCATGTGTCATATATGCAAAAATCAAGGGAAGTAAAAATGGATGACATATACATATACAACATGTACACCTTGTCTCTTTTGTTAGCCACATTTCAGATTAAGCAACGCCGAGGACGGCTTTATTTTCAAGATGGGGAGGATGATGAGGACATGACTACCTTGGATATGACCAAAAATATTGCATATATGCATATTTGTCAGGTGATTTCTAGTGCAAACTATTCAATAATCTATTTATGTTATCCAGAACAAAAATACTTCACACACTTTTGTGTTTTGTCTAATTGCAGGTGTATGGGACATTTGTACAATCCACATATGAAGATAAGGAAGAAAGAGATGTTTATTTGCTGTCCAAAAAGTTCTCTCACGTCACTTTTGGCCCAAGAGAAGATAGAGTCCAAGTCTTTCACGTTCTGGATTCAGATTCGGACTGCACAGACACACCTGACTCAAAACGCACACAAGTTTTTCGTACGGACTCCGAATTGGGTGATTATTTTTTGTTGGAAACTAGATGTCGTGCACTTTCCACCCCAATTGGAATCACCTTCAAATTCGTCCGGAGCGTTGAGTTGTGGACGAAACAATCTGATGCTGCAGCAGAATCCGAGTCAAACTACAAGTCTAAAGGTGTTACATCACCTCCACTTGGGCCCATTGGCCTTGTACGACCTAGATTTAGTTTTAGGCTGCCTTGGGACGTCCTCCCACCTCCTTGGCTGTCACCCCTTGCTCCTATATAAGTAGATCCATCAAGTAGCTTTTCGTTGGGATTTGTTTAGTTAAAAGTTAGCCATTGCAACTTCGTGTACTTCGTTTGTGTCCAACGACCAGACCAAGACCGCTTACGGATCCCCACCATTATCAATACCTCATATATATTTGCAATATTCAGATTGCTTTATCATATTCTTGCTCGTTCTTCGAATGCTTGCAGGAATAGACCTTCGTGGTCAGGCTGACCGTGCTTCCGGCATCGTCAGTAACCTCAGGAGATTGGTTTAGCGATTGCTAAGGCGCAACGTCGTGCACGTTTGTAGTCGGATCGTCAAAGTCGTCTCCACCAAATCGATAGTTATCATCTCATGAAAGATCGGGACACACTCGCCTCTATCAGAAAAGGGTGGGGAGGGTGTTAAAGCTAGATCCACACGTAGCAACTCAAATCCATGAACCAAATCCAACAAAATCTCAACTCACCAACAAATCACAAAAAAAAATTGGGGCTATTCTTGGTGGGGAATTTTCGGATTTAGGATGAAAACAACAAAATCAAGCTAGAAATCACGGGGTAGGGGCTCCAAAACCGTGATCAACGTGGCTCATGATACCAAGCTGATGTAGGGCGGAACCCTATGTGAACGATCTTTCATGTTTGGAGTGGATCCTACAGGGGGGAACACGATGGATGCACGGAAAACACAAGGGAGAACACGGCGTAAACGAGAGAATCACTAAACCGACAAGTAATCGATCACACAAGGGCTAGATCATCGAAAGCATAAGGTGATTCATGATCCAAAATCAACAAGGGGAGGATACAAAGGGAACCGTTCTTCTCTGTGAGGAGGTCTTGATTGTCTTCCCTTGAAGGGGTCTTGAATCCGCTTGGGGGATCTTCTCCGAAGAGGTCATGAGCTCCGAGGAGAAGTAACCAAGTGGATGAGCAAGGCTCTCACACAAAATATGAGCTAAACCATCGCTAAACCTAGCTAGAAGGTGGGAGAGACTTCTTTATAGTCTTAGTGCAAATGGGAGTCAAAGTGAAGGGGTACAAGGGCTCCTGCCCGTGGGTGCGATCACTCAGGTGTCGGACGTCCTTAAGACGTCGGACGTCCGGAGCTTCGGGACAGTCCGGACGTCCATAGCTATCGGACTTCCGTAATTTCGGCTCGGGTGCTGGTCGCTCGGTCGTCCGGTGGCTTCGGTCTTCCGTTAATTTCCTCTCGGGTTCCCAGCTGCCGGACGTCCGGAGGGCGTCGGTCGTCCGTGCCCCTGGGAGTCGTCGGACGTCCGGGCAAGGCCGATCGTCCATGGCCTGTAGCTCTGGCCCTGTAGAGATTGCTGCATTTTTGCCTAGTAGGTTGATAGAGGCGGGCTGTCCCGTCTTTCGATGAGATGATGGATATCGCTTTGGTGGAAGTCGACTTTGACGATCCGACTAGGAACGTGCGAGGACGTCGCGCCTTAGCAAACGCTAAACCAACTCCGAGAGGTTATCGACCACGCCGGAGCACGATCAACCTGACCACGAGGGTCTGTTTCCTGCGAGCAAACGAAGAACAAGTTGCGAATATAAGATGAAAGCTTTATTGATCAAGGTGGGGTTCTGTGACGCCTTTGTCTGGTCGTTGAACACAAACGAAGTACGCGAAGTTGCAGCTATGGCGAACTTTTAATCTAAACAAAACCCAAAGTCTAAACGATGCCCTAAGGGTTGTATATATGGAGGAAGAGGGGGGAATTTCGTGGCCCTTGGTGGAGGGGTCCGAAATCAACCCTATCTCTTGTTTCCCCACACATACGGACTCTAAAAATAGCCTATACTTATGTATTTCGAAATTACATGGGCCTGGCCCAATAATAAGGTGACGCAGCACCTAAAATAGCCTCGGGACGAAATTTATGAAGTGGCATCTTGTATATTTCGTCCAGGCAGCTCAAGTTTATATGCATTATCATTTATTTTCTCTAACACCTTAAAGGGACCATCAGCACGTGGCATTAACTTTGATTTGCGCAAATCAGGAAATCTATCCTTACGCAAATGTAACCAAACAAGATCTCCAGGTGCAAACACAACATGTTTTCTACCCTTATCTCCAGCAAGTTTATATTTAGCATTCATACGCTCAATGTTTTCCTTAGTTAACTCATGCATTTTTAAAATCAATTCAGCACGTTGTTTAGCATCAAAATTAACCTTATCCGAAGATGGAAGAGGCAACAAATCAATAGGTGCACGAGGTAGGAAACCATAGACAACTTCAAAAGGGCACATCTTAGTAGTAGAATGCAATGAACGACTATAAGCAAATTCAATATGAGGCAAGCATTCCTCCCACATTTTCTTATTATTCTTCAAAACAGCCCTAAGCATAGTAGACAACGTTCTATTGACTACTTCAGTTTGTCCATCAGTTTGGGGGTGACAAGTAGTACTAAAAAGCAGTTTAGTCCCCAACTTAGCCCATAAACATCTCCAAAAGTGGCTAAGAAATTTAGTATCACGATCTGAAACAAAAGTATTTGGCACACCATGCAAGCGAATAATTTCACGAAAGAACAAATCAGCAACATTAACAGCATCATCGCTTTTATGACATGGTATAAAGTGTGCCATTTTCGAGAATCTATCCACGACAACAAATATGCTATCCCTCCCCTTCTTTGTTCGAGGTAAACCTAAAACAAAGTCCATAGATATATCCTCCCAAGGAACACTAGGTACAGGCAAAGGCATATATAAACCATGAGGATTGAGTCGTGACTTAGCTTTTTGACATGTAGTGCATCGAGCAATAAAACGCTCAACATCCCGTCTCATCTTTGGCCAAAAGAAATGTGTAGAAAGTACGTCCTCCGTCTTCTTCACGCCAAAGTGTCCCATTAATCCTCCTCCATGCGCCTCCTGCAACAACAAAAGACGAACGGAGCTAGCTGGAATGCATAGCTTGTTAGCACGAAACACAAATCCATCGTTAACGACGAACTTGTTCCACATTCTTCCTTCTTTACAATTCTGCATTACATCTTTAAAATCAGCATCATGCACATATTGATCTTTGATGGTCTCCAAACCAAATATTTTGAAGTCAAGTTGTGAAAGCATAGTATAGCGGCGAGACAATGCATCAGCAATAACATTTTCTTTTCCCTTCTTGTGTTTAATGATATAAGGAAAAGTCTCAATGAATTCAACCCATTTAGCATGTCTACGATTCAGTTTAGCTTGACTTTTAATATGTTTCAAAGATTCATGATCAGAATGTATAACAAATTCTTTGGGCCATAAATAATGTTGCCATGTTTCTAAAGTCCGAACAAGAGCATATAATTCTTTGTCATAAGCAGAATAATTCAGACTAGGCCCACTCAATTTTTCAGAAAAGTATGCAACAGGTTTGCCATCTTGTAATAACACACCGCCTAATCCAATTCCACTAGCATCACATTCAAGCTCAAAAGTCTTATTAAAATCAGGAAGTTGGAGTAAAGGAGCATGTGTCAACTTATCTTTCAATACCGAGAAGGCTTCTTCCTGTGCGGTACCCCAAAGAAAAGGCACATCTTTCTTTGTAAGCTCATTGAGAGGTGCAGCAATGGTGCTGAAATCTCTCACAAAACGCCTATAGAATCCAGCGAGGCCAAGAAAACTCCTCACTTGTGTGACCGTTTTGGGCTGCGGCCAACTCTCAATAGCTTCAATCTTGGCTTTATCAACTTCAATTCCCTGTGGAGTAACAACATAGCCAAGAAAAGATACTCGGTCGGTGCAAAAGGTGCACTTCCCAAGGTTATCAAGCAAATGTGCATCACGTAGAGCAATAAAAATAGCACGTAAATGTTCCAAATGTTCTTCCAAAGATCTGCTATAAATCAATATGTCATCAAAGTAAACTACCACAAATCGTCCAATGAAAGCACGTAAAACTTCGTTCATTAATCTCATGAAAGTACTAGGTGCATTAGTTAACCCAAAAGGCATGACTAACCACTCATATAATCCAAACTTAGTTTTAAATGCTGTTTTCCATTCATCTCCCAATTTCATACGAATTTGATGGTATCCACTACGCAAATCAACTTTGGAGAATATTGTAGAGCCACTCAATTCATCAAGCATATCATCGAGCCTAGGAATAGGATGACGATAACGAATAGTAATATTATTAATGCCTCAACAATCAACACACATACGTGATGTACCATCCTTTTTCGGCACTAGAATAATAGGAACAGCACAAGGACTAAGGGATTCGCGTATATAACCTTTGTCGAGAAGCTCTTGTACTTGACGCATAATCTCCTTCGTCTCCTCTAGATTGGTACGGTATGGTGCACGGTTTGGCAGTGAAGCACCGGGAATTAAGTCAATCTGATGCTCAATCCCTCGAATAGGCGGTAATCCCGGTGGCACGTCTTGTGGAAAGACATCAGCAAACTCCTGCAAAATGTAGTGACAGCAGGAGGCAAAGAGGAAGGCACGTCCTCAAATGAAAATAATGCCTCTTTGCACACAAAAGCATAGCAAACAGATTTGCTGAAATCTAGCTTATCAATATCAGATTTGGTGGCAAATAAACATGCACTTTTCAATTTAATTCAGACGCAACACTAGATGGTTTATTATTAGGCTTCATTTGTTGCTCAAATTCTTTTGCCACAATCTGATTTTCACTCTTATTCTTCTCCTGTTTTGCTTTATTAGCTCTATTAATATCATCTTTCAAAATGGAATCAGGAGTCATAGGAAGCAAAGTAATATTTTTATCCTTATGAACAAGAGTATAGTGATTGTTTCTACCATGGTGTACAGAGTTTTTATCAAATTGCCATGGTCTACCAAGTAATAAGGAACATGCTTGCATAGGTACCACATCACAATCAACATAATCAGCATATGTAGAGATACTAAAATGCACACGAACAGTACGTGTTACCTTAACCTTGCCGCTGTTGTTGAACCATTGGATGTAGTAAGGATGTGGATGTGGTCTTGTGGTGAGAGAAAGCTTCTCCACCATCTCCATGCTAGCCAAGTTGTTGCAGCTCCCTCCGTCTATTATGACGCGCACAGAACGTTCCTTCACAACTCCCTTGGTATGGAACAAATTGTGCCTCTGATTTTGCTCAGCTTGTGCGACCTGCACACTCAAAACACGTTGAGCAACTAAACATTCATACCTGTCAGCGTCTTCAGGAGCCATGTATTGCGTCTCATGATCAGAATCATCTCCACCATGTTCTTCACGTGTAATAAGAGCCAATGTCTCCTCATCATAGTCACTAGCGGACTCATATCCACCATCCGCGGTAGCAATCATCACACGCGGAGATTTTCATTCCCTCGCGTAATGACCTCCTCCGTTACAACGACGACAAATAATATCACTTGTGTGCCCTGTTGATGCCATGGAAGAAGAAGAACGCTGTGTAGGACCCGCAGGTGCGCTCTTGGAAGATAATGGTTGATGAGGACATCAATACAATTGTTACACCCACAGCCCCTGCTGCTATACATACTGGACCAATTACTAGAGCTCGTGCACGCCAACTAAATTACCAGGTACTTTCGTTTCTTGGTAATGATTCTAATGTTCATGAGAATATGATGCTGCCTAAATTGGATACATTTGTTTTGCTTACAAATGAAGGGCCTAGCTTGGAGAAGGATGAACATTGGAGCAAGAACAAGCATGGAGATGATGGCATGCGCAAGGGGAACAAGAACGGAGTTACAAGTGATGATTTCAGGACTTTGAAGCCACCATAATGTGTGCATGAAGCCTTGGACGAAATATACAAGATGCCACTTCATAAATTTCGTCCCGAGGCTATTTTAGGTGCTGCGTCACCTTATTATTGGGCCAGGCCCATGTAATTTCGAAATACATAAGTATAGGCTATTTTTAGAGTCCGTATGTGTGGGGAAACCAGAGATAGGGTTGATTTCGGACCCCTCCACCAAGGGCCACGAAATTCCCCCCTCTTCCTCCATATATACAGCCCTTAGGGCATCGTTTAGACTTTGGGTTTTGTTTAGATTAAAAGTTCGCCATAGCTGCAACTTCGCGTACTTCGTTTGTGTTCAACGACCAGACAAAGGCGTCACAGAACCCCACCTTGATCAATAAAGCTTTCATCTTATATTCGCAATATCCAGATTGCAATCTTAGTTTCTTGCTTGTTCTTCGTTTGCTCGCAGGAAACAGACCCTCGTGGTCAGGTTGATCGTGCTCCGGCGTGATCAATAACCTCTCGGAGTTGGTTTAGCGATTGCTAAGGCGCGACGTCCTCACACGTTCGTAGTCGGATCGTCAAAGTCGACTTCCACCAAAGCGAAATCCACCATCTCATCGAAAGACGGGACACCTTTGCCTCTATCATCTACCAAGTAATAAGGAACATGCTTGCATAGGTACCACATCACAATCAACATAATCAGCATATGTAGAGATACTAAAATGCACACGAACAGTACGTGTTACCTTAACCTTGCCGCTGTTGTTGAACCATTGGATGTAGTAAGGATGTGGATGTGGTCTTGTGGTGAGAGAAAGCTTCTCCACCATCTCCATGCTAGCCAAGTTGTTGCAGCTCCCTCCGTCTATTATGACGCGCACAGAACGTTCCTTCACAACTCCCTTGGTATGGAACAAATTGTGCCTCTGATTTTGCTCAGCTTGTGTGACCTGCACACTCAAAACACGTTGAGCAACTAAACATTCATACCTGTCAGCGTCTTCAGGAGCCATGTATTGCGTCTCATGATCAGAATCATCTCCACCATGTTCTTCACGTGTAATAAGAGCCAAAGTCTCCTCATCATAGTCACTAGCGGACTCATATCCACCATCTGCTGTAGCAATCATCACACGCGGAGATTTGCATTCTCTCGCATAATGACCTCCTCCCTTACAACGACGACAAATAATATCACTTGTTTGCCCTGTTGATGCCATGGAAGAAGAAGAACTCTGTGCAGGCCCAGCAGGTGCGCTCTTGGCAGATAATGGTGGTTGTGCCTGTTTTCTTGTATCACGACTGGAGGAGGCACCTGATTGAGGTGCTGGTGCAGTTGAAGTAGAAGATGCACGCGGTGTCCATGATGAAGGTCGGCCTGCAGAAAAGTTAGATCGCGCCAATGCTTGTCGATCCTGCACTTCACGTTCAGCTTTACAAGCAAGATGGAATAAACGAGTGATATTAGTATACTCCTTATAGTCTAGAATGGTCTGAATCTCTCTATTTAATCAACCCAGAAAACGTGCAAGCATAGCTTCATTCTCCTCAACAATACCACATCTAATCATGCCAGTTTGTAATTCCTGATAATATTCTTCTACAGAATTTTTCCCTTGTCTTAAAGGCTGCAATTTTTGAAGCAATTCACATTGATAATATGGTGGAACCCAACGCGTACGCATAGCAGTTTTCAAAGCAGCCCAAGTAGTTGGAATAGGATATAATCTACAATGTTCAGACCACCATATACATGCAAAACTAGTGAAAGCACAAACAGCAGCAGCAACCCGTCTCTCCTCGGGATATTGTAAACATGTAAAACGTTGTTCAGTTTCTAACTCCCAAGTAAGATATATATCAGGAACATATCTACCCTCAAATGGTGGAATATTCAATTTCAGTTTAGGAATATGCACATCATCTCGTACCTGAGGTGGTGGTGCAGGCCTACCATTACCAATATATACCTGAGGTCGACCTGCTGGTGGTGGTGCTGGTGGGTGCACGTAGTTCTGATTTTGATCAACCTCATCCTCATAATCTCCCACATAATCATCCTCCTCCGCATCAGCAGCAGGAGCCACAGAAGTATCAACAGCAACACCAACAGTTTGGCCAAACGCAAGAGGAACACGGCCCGCTCGGCGGAGACCTGTTTCGCGACGTGGAGGTAGTCGTTGTTGTTGTTGTTGGAGAGGTGTGTTAGGTGCAGCGGGTGGTGGTGGTGGAAGACGCGCGAGCAATTCATTAAACTTGTTATCGAGCTTTATTTCGATCGTCTTCTCCATGCCATCTATCTTCTCCATGGCCTCTTCAAATCTGTTTAGCACATCTTGCACCTGTCCACTCATCATTTGCTGAAATTTATCATGCAAATCCTTATTCGTCATGTTCTCCCAATCAGTCTCGTCGGCTTGTGATCCTGGCATGGTTAGCAGCAATAGAAACACAAGAGAATATGATCCTACAGACTACTAACAAGAGGTGGTGGTGGGTGTCACAAATCCGTCAAGCAAATCTCAAATTCTTACCAGTTCTTACCCAGCAGCAGGCGGTGATCGGCAACCGTTGTAGTCAAAAACTCTCAAAGCTTGGATAGAGCGATTACCAGGGAGAGTCAAACGCACGACGTAGATGTATGTAGAGCTGGGAAGGCTTATAATATGGTAGCAAAAAAGGGTCAGCAATAATCAATTTAGAGATGCAAAGTTGAATAAACGCTCAACGACGATACTGTGCTGGTCCTAGGCTAGATTGTGCTAGAGACGCGAGCCTAGAACACCAACAAAATCACGGCGCTGCACGTAAACAAGGAAAAAGCACACTCTGGAATTTTTTTTCGCTCTTTTTTTTGCGCTCTTTTTTTTGCGCTGCTCTGTTTTTTTTTGCGAAAAATCACTATAATGGCGAGTGTCTCAAAACTCTTCCTAGGTCAAACTGACAGGATGGCACGAAATTTTTTCGACCAATTTTTTTTTTCGTTTTTTCGACTGCCCGGACCCAAAAACTGGAAACGGGTCAAAAAAACTTCCTATAATGGCACCTGTCTCAAAACACTCAGAAACACCTAAAAATAGGATAGCCAGAATTTTTTTTGAAAAATGTGTTTTCGAAAAATTTTGGGCCTAAACGGAGGGTGGTTTCCGGACTCTTTTTTTTCCGAAACCTACTCCGGCAAGGAAACACGAATCGGAATCTAGATGGATCTCGAAAACAAACCTAATATGACAAGAACTCGGATTGGTGGTGGATATATGGTGGTAGATGGCAGCGGTGGTGGTATATGACAGCTGTGGTGGTATATGGATACGGATTCGAAGCGGTGGCGGATAAGCGGCGGTGGTAGATGGCAGGGGCGATGATGATGGTGCGGCGGCGGCGTGACAACTTATGACCAGAACTCGAAACTCTAAAAGACTAGACTCTAAGACCAGCAACTAGACACGACGATGCAACCGCAAATTCAACAAAGCAAAACCCTAAAAAGATTATGCAAGGCTCAGATTGGTTCGGATATGATGAACTAACCCTAAATTTTTTTTTGTCGCTTTTTCGTGGACTATAGGTATGAAGAACAGACTCGATCTAAACTACGAAAAACTGTAAAATCTCACCGAGCAACCTGGAAATCTGATACCACTTGATAGAGGCTAAGGTGTCCCGTCTTTCGATGAGATGATGGATATCGCTTTGGTGGAAGTCGACTTTGACGATCTGACTATGAACGTGCGACGACGTCGCGCCTTAGCAATCCTTAAACCAACTCCGAGAGGTTATCGACCACGCCGGAGCACGATCAACCTGACCACGAGGGTCTGTTTCCTGCGAGCAAACGAAGAACAAGCAAGAAACTGAGATTGCAATCTGGATATTGCGAATATAAGATGAAAGCTTTATTGATCAAGGTGGGGTTCTGTGACGCCTTTGTCTGGTCGTTGAACACAAACGAAGTACGCGAAGTTGCAGCTATGGCGAACTTTTAATCTAAACAAAACCCAAAGTCTAAACGATGCCCTAAGGGTTGTATATATGGAGGAAGAGGGGGGAATTTCGTGGCCCTTGGTGGAGGGGTCCGAAATCAACCCTATCTCTGGTTTCCCCACACATACGGACTCTAAAAATAGCCTATACTTATGTATTTCGAAATTACATGGGCCTGGCCCAATAATAAGGTGACGCAGCACCTAAAATAGCCTCGGGACGAAATTTATGAAGTGGCATCTTGTATATTTCGTCCAAGGCTTCATGCACCCATTATGGTGGCTTCAAAGTCCTGAAATCATCACTTGTAACTCCGTTCTTGTTCTTGCTCCAATGTTCATCCTTCTCCAAGCTAGGCCCTTCATTTGTAAGCAAAACAAATGTATCCAATTTAGGCAGCATCATATTCTCATGAACATTAGAATCATTACCAAGAAACGAAAGTACCTGGTAATTTAGTTGGTGTGCACGAGCTCTAGTAATTGGTCCAGTATGTATAGCAGCAGGGCTGTGGGTGTAACAATTGTATTGATGTCCTCATCATAGATTGTGCACAAGTTTGCGTATCCGCCTATTGTGCAATCGTGCTAGCGTCTCTCACGTATTATGCAACAAGAGCATTTCGTGGTTTCCACATTTTGGCTCAATTTTGGATTGCACAATCCCATTTATCTATTTGCGTGTGTGTTTCCGTGTACCCATACTTGCTTGGTCTACTTGTTGCATTTGCAAATTTGTGAATCTTTTCCAACATTATTGAAGCTCACTTACTATTGCATCAAATTTTGTGCCAACATCCTAACCAAGCTCCACCATAAGCTTTTACGTGTGTAGGTGTGAGAACCGACAAGAATTGGTACCAACAGTTGATGAGGACATGACTACCTTGGATATGACCAAAAATATTGCATATATGCATATTTGTCAGGTGATTTCTAGTGCAAACTATTCAATAATCTATTTATGTTATCCAGAACAAAAATACTTCACACACTTTTGTGTTTTGTCTAATTGCAGGTGTATGGGACATTTGTACAATCCACATGTGAAGATAAGGAAGAAAGAGATGTTTATTTGCTGTCCAAAAAGTTCTCTCACGTCACTTTTGGCCCAAGAGAAGATAGAGTCCAAGTCTCTCACGTTTTGGATTCAGATTCGGACTGCACAGACATACCTGACTCAAAACGCACACAAGTTTTTCATACGGACTCTGAATTGGGTGATTCTTTTTTTGTTGGAAACTAGATTTCGTGCACTTTCCAACCCAATTGGAATCACCTTCAAATTCGTCCGGAGCGTTGAGTTGTGGACGAAACAATCTGATGCTGCAGCAGAATCCGAGTCAAACTACAAGTCCAAAGGTGTTACATCACCTCCACTTGGGCCCATTGGCCTTGTACGACCTAGATTTAGTTTTAGGCTGCCTTGGGACGTCCTCCCACCTCCTTGGCCGCCACCCCTTGCTCCTATATAAGTAGATCCATCTAGTAGCTTTTCCTTGGGATTTGTTTAGTTAAAAGTTAGCCATTGCAACTTCGTGTACTTCGTTTGTGTCCAACGACCAGACCAAGACCGCTTCCGGATCCCCACCATTATCAATACCTCATATATATTTGCAACATTCAGATTGCTTTATCATATTCTTGCTCGTTCTTCGATTGCTTGCAGGAATAGACCTTCGTGGTCAGGCTGACCGTGCTTCCGGCATCGTCAGTAACCTCAGGAGATTGGTTTAGCGATTGCTAAGGCGCAACGTCGTGCACGTTTGTAGTCGGATCGTCAAAGTCGTCTCCACCAAATCGATAGTTATCATCTCATCGAAAGATCGGGACCCTCGCCTCCATCAAGTGGTATCAGTTTTCAGGTTGCTCGGTGAGATTTTACAGTTTTTCATAGTTTAGATCGCATCTGTCATTCATACCTACAGTCCATGAAAAAGCCATAAAAAAGTTAGATCTGTTCATCATTTATCCAAGCCAGTCCGAGCCTTTGCAATTTTCTATTCATTGCTTGCATAGTTGAATTATCGGTTGCATCGTCGTGTTAGTTGCTGGTCTTAGTGTCTAGTTCCTTTAGAGTTTCGAGTTCTGTTCACATTAGTCATGCCGCCGCTGCATCATTATCCCTTCCGCTGTCCACCATTCCATCCATTAATTTCCACCACGTGCTACGCACTGTTCATTGTCATAATCATAGTTGAGGTCATTCACATCTTCGCCTGATCCAATCTGCATCTTATCTAGTTTGTCTTGGAAAGAGGGAGAAAAAAAGATAGAGGAAAAAAAGAGAGGAAAAAAAAAGAAAAAGAGAGAAAAAAAAGAAAAAAAAGCGTGAGAAAAAAAAGAGAGAAGAAAAAGAATCGGATCTATCTAGAATCAATCTCGTACCTGAATTCGGATTGGAATCTGTTTTGCGCACTGTTCAGTAAAATAGGTGTATCTTTCTCATACGAAGTCCGTTTTGGCTCCATGAGTACTCAAATTGAAGCTAGCGACGAGCCGCATCTAAGTAGTTGCAGAAGCTTGTTCAATATTTGACACCTCAAAATCGGCTTCTAAATAGGTCTTTTTGCCCTCCGAAGTTCATGAACACAGCTTGTTCCAATTTTTCAGGCCAGTTTTAGAATTCTTTGACTCCTCATATCAACTCGGAATTGAGTGATTCTTTTTGCATTGGAAAGCTTGAGTTAATAGCATTCTTTGAAAGAATTTATCAGAAAATTGTCTTAAACTTTTCAAGAGGAAAGTTGGAGAGAGAGTTGTTGTATATCCTGCTTGGCAGTTGTTTTTCATCATTATCTTCACTGCCGTTGTGATATTCACTTATATCATGCTGTCAAGAGCTACTTAGTATCCTTCATTGATGCTAGTTGTGCTACGCCGTGACCTCATTAGTGTTCTAGGCTCGCGTCTCTAGTACGGTCTAGCCTAGGACCAGCACAGTACCGTCGTTGAGCGTTTATTCAACATTGCATCTTTGAATTGATTATTGCTAATCTTTTGCTACCATATATAGCCAACCCAGCTCCACATATTTCTACACCGTGTATACGTACGCTCCCCTGGCAATCGCTTTACTCAATATTCGGAGTTACTTGACACCGCTGGTTGCCGATCACCGCCTGCTGCATGGTAAGAACTTGTAAGACATTGATATTTGCTTTACTGTGAGCGTTTTACCACCACATCCTAGTAGTTATAGGAACATTATTTTTGGGTTTGTTTCTTGTTCTACTAATCATGACAGGATCCAGAGTCAATTCATGGGCTTTGTCGATCGCGGGAGACGTGCCACCACCTTTGCAAATACCACAACCGTCACGAGAGGTGCACAAACATCCAAATGCACATGATCAGGTTAATGTATCTATACCACCATTTAATGGCCGTTTTAAACCTGCTTTATATATTGAATGGGAGTTCGACATAAAAAATATATTTGCTTCCCATAATTTCAATGAACATAAAAAGGTTAAGGTTGCGGTTGGTTCTTTCACTGGTTATGCTTTGGTTTGGTGGAGTGAATATTGTCGGTTACACCCTGATTATATACCTACTACTTGGGATGATTTGAAACTTGCCATGCGACATACTTTCGTCCCTGCTTATTATACTCGTGACATGATTACGAAGTTGCAACACTTAAAACAAGGTAGTGAAACTGTAACAAAATATTATGATGATTTACAAACTACCTTGTTGCATTCCTCTTTGGAAGAAAGTGAAGATGATTTTATGGATAGATTTTGGGGAGGATTAAACCGTGATATTCAAGAGATACTAATTCATGAAGAGTGTTATCCTATGGACCATTTGTTTCATCTTGCTTGCAAAGTTGAACAGGAAATAAAACAACGTGTTGGCCACGAGGAGAACAAGCGCACGGTGCACATTCCAAGAGTTGATATGATTGTTCCTTCAACTACTAGGCATACTATGACAACCACATCCGTTGTTGTCAGGACTACATCACCTCCACCATGTGACACATCGCCCCCGAGAGTGGCTACATCATCTGAGTTGATCATAAGAGGTAATGACAAAGGTACTGATCTTCCATCTCTACATGAGAATGATGAATGCCTTGTCAATTTGAATGCACCATCTGATGAGCTACCCACTACTTTGATCACACCACCTATTTTAGAGGACTACGTTGATAATTTGACTTTGCCATGTGATCAAACAACTGAAATACCAACAATTTTGAGTGCACCCATTGAATTAACTATTGATGCAAAAGAACCAATGTTTAATCATTTTGATATGACCTCTAATCTTGGTGATGATTCTATGTTGAATGACTTATTGCATGTTTGCTTATTTAAGCATGTTGTAGCATGTAAATTTGATGCAAATAAGGTTTATTCACCAATGTTGGGATGGTTTAATGATGAACATTGTCAATCTTTTGAAATGAATAAGAGCTTCACTTATATGTACAAACTGAGTTGCAATATTTTCATGCCTTCTACTTCTTGTGCTAATTTTTTGGCTTTAGATTTTATGAACTATGCAAGTTACTCATCTATTCATGTGTCATATATGCAAAAATCAAGGGAAGTAAAAATGGATGACATATACATATACAACATGTACACCTTGTCTCTTTTGTTAGCCACATTTCAGATTAAGCAACGCCGAGGACGGCTTTATTTTCAAGAAGGGGAGGATGATGAGGACATGACTACCTTGGATATGACCAAAAATATTGCATATATGCATATTTGTCAGGTGATTTCTAGTGCAAACTATTCAATAAACTATTTATGTTATCCAGAACAAAAATACTTCACACACTTTTGTGTTTTGTCTAATTGCAGGTGTATGGGACATTTGTACAATCCACATATGAAGATATGGAAGAAAGAGATGTTTATTTGCTGTCCAAAAAGTTCTCTCACGTCACTTTTGGCCCAAAAGAAGATAGAGTCCAAGTCTCTCACGTTCTGGATTCAGATTCGGACTGCACAGACACACCTGACTCAAAACGCACACAAGTTTTTCATACGGACTCCGAATTGGGTGATTCTTTTTTTGTTGGAAACTAGATTTCGTGCACTTTCCAACCCAATTGGAATCACCTTCAAATTCGTCTGGAGCGTTGAGTTGTGGACGAAACAATCTGATGCTGCAGCAGAATCCGAGTCAAACTACAAGTCCAAAGGTGTTACATCACCTCCACTTGGGCCCATTGGCCTTGTACGACCTAGATTTAGTTTTAGGCTGCCTTGGGACGTCCTCCCACCTCCTTGGCCGCCACCCCTTGCTCCTATATAAGTAGATCCATCTAGTAGCTTTTCCTTGGGATTTGTTTAGTTAAAAGTTAGCCATTGCAACTTCGTGTACTTCGTTTGTGTCCAACGACCAGACCAAGACCGCTTACGGATCTCCACCATTATCAATACCTCATATATATTTGCAATATTCAGATTGCTTTATCATATTCTTGCTCGTTCTTCGATTGCTTGCAGGAATAGACCTTCGTGGTCAGGCTGACCGTGCTTCCGGCATCGTCAGTAACCTCAGGAGATTGGTTTAGCGATTGCTAAGGCGCAATGTCCTGCACGTTTGTAGTCGGATCGTCAAAGTCGTCTCCACCAAATCGATAGTTATCATCTTATCGAAAGATCGGGACACCCCCGCCTCTATCAACAGTGCTATTTGATTGTCCGCATTTGAGTGAAATTGATTCATCTTCAACTTCGGTCAAGGTACATTTGGTACACGTTCTTTTCCTTCTACCACTTACATTTTGCTTGGTATGATGGATAGGCCAAGTTCTTCTACCACTCCACCTCTCATCGAGAACGACGACGACATGTCATCATTCGTCACGAAGAACCACCTATTTGGAACTCAAAAGGCATTGCACCAAGAGCAACAAGCAATGAGGGACTACTTCGACAACAAATTCGACGCTCAAAAGCAAGATAATGATGCAAGAATGGATGAGATCCGCGCCTTCATGAGGAACCGGCATCCTTCCACTTATTCATCCTCAAGATGGAGCCGCTCAAGTCGACACTCCGACGACACCTTCTCCGACACAAGTACACCGTCATCGAACACTCTTCGTCGAGCTGCGCGTCAAGACCGGCATGCATCTCGGAACCCGCTACATGAGAAGCATTCACAAGAACAAGTCGACGAGCAAATCCCTCGCCCTCAATCAAACCAAGTCGTTTTTGCTCAAGCTCAAGAAAGGCAACGACTACGGCGCCAAGAAGAAGAATGAGCACGTTTACACCAAGAGGAACAAGACGCCGAGGCTCAACGTCTTCAACAACAACAACGTGAAGCGCAAGCTCTTGAGGCGCAACGTGCCCTTCGAGATTCGAGCCGAGCCATTGCCAACCGCAATCACGAGCGGCGCAATCAAGAGGAAGCCCTTCGAGAAGAAATCCAAGAGAGGAACTACCAACCGCGTGTGCAACGTCAAGCTCCACAAGGTCCTCCACAAGCTCGTCAAGCTCCACCTCAACCTCAAGTTCAACAAGAGAAAGTTGATCATGGACTTCCCCCGCGCCAAGAGCAACATGAGGATGACTATCCTCCACGTCAAGGACATCACCATCACCATCGCCAACAACACAATGAAGAGCAACGCTATGGCAAGCTCAAGTTCACAATACCCAAGTTCAATGGAAGCAATGATCCGGAAGAGTGCCTCTCATGGGCATTGAAAGTCGACAAAATTTTCTGATTGCACAACTATGAGGAAGAGAAGAAGATCGCTATGGCATCACTTGAGTTCCAAGATTATGTGCTCATATGGTGGGAACAAGTACTTGAACGCCGCCAAGCAAGAGGTGAACCACCAATCACCACTTGGGCTCAAATGAAGGATGTCACCCGAGCACGTTTTGTGCCAACCTACTACAACCACGATCTCTTCAAGAAGCTACAACTCCTCAAGAAAGGAACAGAGAGTGTTGAAGAATACTACAAGGAAATGGAGATAGCCATGATTCGAGCCAATGTCACGGAAGATGATGAGCAAACAATGGCACGTTTCTTGAATGGAATCAATCATCCCATCAAGAAGATTGCCGACTTCCAACCCTATTCCAACCTCATTGAGCTCGTACATCAAGCAACCAAGGCGGAACGTCAAGTGCAAGATGACTTCAAGTACGCCAAGTACTCATCCAAGACCTACGGTTTCTCCAACACCCAAGCTTCAACGACTCCTTCAACATCTACATCAACCAAACCTTCTCCAAGCAACGAGGACAAGTCAAGTTACAAGAAAACTTCGGCAAGTTCAAGTCGTCTTCCTCCTACTACAAGCAACTTCAAGCCGCTTGCGTCATCATCTAGTCCAACCGATGAGACCGTCAAAACAAGCTCCTTCAAGTGTTTCACTTGCGGCGGCCGAGGCCACAAGTCCTTCCAATGCATGAACAAGCGCACCATGATCCTCAACGACGACGTCACATATGACTCAATGAGTGAAGAGGAGATGGAAGCCCTTGAGCAAGTGGCCATGCACCGGCGCGTGAACGAGGATGAAGATGATCAAGTCTTTTGTGATGAGGATTCGAGCCCCGCTCTCGTTGTCTCCAAAGTCTTGACACTTCAACATCAACAAGAAGAAGACCAACGATGCCACACCTTCCACACTAAGGCCGGCATCAATGGAAGGTCCGTCAAGGTCATCATCGATGGAGGTAACTGCCACAACTTGACAAGTGAAGAACTACGTTCCAAGCTTCAATTGGCCAAGAGGAAGCACCCGCACCCCTACAAGGTTCAATGTCTAAGTGACTCCGGCACTATACGAGTCGAGCATACGGTCCAAGTCTCCTTCAAAATTGGTGCTTATGAAGACACTTTGGAGTGTGATGTGGTCCCAATGACCGTTTGCCACCAACTTCTTGGTCAAACATGGCAATTCGACTGTGGTGTCATCCACAATGGGCGCACCAATCACTATAGCTTCAAAATGAAAGGGAAGGAATTTTCCACTTGTGTTCCGATTGCCTACCCATAAATGCCATTACCGTTCGATATAGGCATCCCATTCCTCGCTTAGACGATATGCTTGATGAACTTAGTGGAGCCAACTTTTTCTCAAAAATAGATCTTAAAAGTGGCTATTATCAAATCCGCATTCAAGAAGGTGATGAATGGAAAACCGCTTTCAAAACAAAATTTGGCTTATATGAGTGGTTAGTGATGCCTATGGGTTTGTCGGAAGCACCTGGAACTTTCGTGCGTCTTATGCATCATGTGCTTAGACCTTACATTGGAGTCTTCGTTGTGGTTTACTTTGATGATATCCTTGTGTTTAGCAAAACCATGAAAGAGCACATTAATCATGTTAAATCTGTGTTGCAAACCCTCCGCAAGGAAAGCCTTTATACGAACTTGAATAAATGCACTTTTGGCGTTGACAAAGTGGTTTTCTTGGGTTTTGTTGTCTCTTCCAAGGGTGTCCATGTTGATGAAACTAAGATTAAAGCAATTAAAACGTGGCCCCAACCCACCAATTTGCAACAAGTGCGTAGTTTTCTTGGCCTTGCAGGATTTTATCGCCGCTTTGTGAAAAACTTTAGCACAATTGCCGCTCCTTTGCATGCTTTGAGTAAGAATAATGCACCTTTTGTTTGGGGATCTTTGCAATCCACCGCTTTTGATGAGCTCAAGTCTTTGCTTACTCATGCTCCAATTCTTGCTTTGCCCAACTTTCAAAAAACTTTTGAGGTTCATTGTGATGCAAGTGGTACCGGAATTGGCGGAGTTTTGATGCAAGAAAAATGAGCCATTGCTTATTTTAGTGAAAAACTCTCCGGTGCTCAACTTAACTATCCCATCTATGACAAAGAATTGTATGCTTTAGTGCGTGTGCTACATGTTTGGGAACATTACCTTAGACCTCATGAATTTGTCATCCATACTGATCAAGAAACGCTTAAGTACTTAAAAGGGCAAACTAAGTTGAACAAGCGTCATGCCAAATGGAGTGAATTTATTGAATCTTTCCTATATGTGATCAAGTACATTAAGGGTAAAGAAAATGTTGTTGCGGATGCACTTTCACGCATATGCACACTTGTCACTCAACTTGAGTTGAATGTTATTGGTTTTGAGCATATAAAAGACTTGTATGAGCATGATCCTTCTTTTGCTACTCCTTATGCTAAGTGTTTGACGCACACGTCTTGGGAACGATACTACATAAAGGATGATTATCTTATGAGAGCTAACAAACTTTGCATTCCCGAGTCTTCTCTTTGTTTACTCCTTTTGCAAGAGGCTCACGGAGGCGGACTCATGGGACACTTTGGACGCGACAAGACGTTCGCCACGCTCTCCAAGAACTACTTTTGGCCCAAGATGTTTCGTGATGTCTCACGTTTCACCAACCGGTGCTCTAGATGTCGCAAAGCTAAGTCTAAAGCTCAATCCCATGGTCTTTACATGCCACTTCCTATTCCTTATCAACCTTGGGAAGACATTAGCATGGATTTTATACTTGGTTTGCCTAGAACTCAAAATGGCAAGGATTCCGTCTTTGTTGTTGTGGACAGATTTTCTAAGATGGCACATTTCATTCCTTGCAACAAGATAGACGATGCTTCACATATTGCTAATCTATTTTGTAGGGAAATCTTGCGACTTCATGGAGTGCCAAAGACAATTGTCTCGGACCGCGACGTCAAGTTCTTGAGTTACTTTTGGAAGACCCTATGCGCCAAGCTCGGCATCAAGCTATTTTTCTCTTCGGCATACCATCCTCAAACCGACGGCCAAACGGAGGTGACAAACCGTACACTCTCCACTCTACTTCGCATGTTGATCAAGAGGAACATCAAGGAGTGGGAGGCGTGCCTACCAATTGCCGAGTACGCCTACAACCGTGCAAGACATTCGATAACTGGAAAGTCCCCCTTTGAGGTCGTCTACGGCTTCAAGCCGTTGTCCCCATTGGACATTCTACCTCTTCCTCTACAAGAGCGCACCAACCTCGACGCAAGTGCCCGTGCAAGCTACATCAAGAAGATGCATGAAGATACAAGGCACACCATTGAGCGCCAAGTACAACGCCTCACGACCAAGCTCAACGTCAACAAGCACCCCATGATATTCAACATTGGAGACCTAGTGTGGCTACACCTTCGCGAGGACCGCTTCCCCAACGAACGCAAGTCCAAGCTTCTCCCTCGAGCCGATGGACCTTTCAAGGTGCTAGCACGCTACAACAACAATACTTACAAGATCGATCTCCCACACGACAAGTACAATGTGAGCGACATCTTCAACGTCTCCGATCTCTCCCCGTACCATGGTGATGAGGATTTCGATCCGAGGTCGGATCTTTCACAAGGGGGGGGGGGAGATGATGTGGAGCCTCCCTCGCTCATCCCAATGGACGTGCCTACATCTCCCTCAACACCACTTGGACCCATGACACGAGCCCGAGCTAAGGCTATTGAAGATAAGTTGAACTCGCTCCTCTCCGAACTCCCTCTTCCTACTCGCGAGACATGGCTACTACCTCATTCAGAAACTCTGTGTGATCAGGTGCCTGGAAGCGAGCCACGAAACAGCTACGTATAAGAGCCAAGACGGCGAGGACCCCAAGCATGATGGACAAGAAGAGCTGCCGCGGAAGCTACAGGCGTCGGATGACCGACCAAGTCCGGACGTCCGATGAGTCCCAGGACACGGACGACCGAGCCCCCGAACCAAATCTACGGAAGTCCGACATGCCCCGGACGTCCGGACGACAAGCACCCGAGCCAAAACTACGGACAACCGACAACCTACGGACGTCCGGTCCATCCAGAAGCTCCGGACGACCGACCCTCTCCGGACGTCCGACGCAACCAAGACAGAGCCGAATCTACGGACGTCCGAGCCCCACCGGATGTCCGGACCGTCCCGAGCCTCCGAACGTCCGACGCCTTCCGGACGTCCGGCACCTGATAGAGGCAAAGGTGTCCCGTCTTTCGATGAGATGATGGATATCGCTTTGGTGGCAGTCGACTTTGACGATCCGACTACGAACGTGCGAGGACGTCGCGCCTTAGCAATCGCTAAACCAACTCCGAGAGGTTATTGACCACGCCGGAGCACGATCAACCTGACCACGAGGGTCTATTTCCTGCGAGCAAACAAAGAACAAGCAAGAAACTGAGATTGCAATCTGGATATTGCGAATATAAGATGAAAGCTTTATTGATCTAGGTGGGGTTCTGTGACGCCTTTGTCTGGTCGTTGAACACAAACAAAGTACGCGAAGTTGCAGCTATGGCGAACTTTTAATCTAAACAAAATCCAAAGTCTAAACGATGCCCTAAGGGCTGTATATATGGAGGAAGAGGGGGGAATTTCGTGACCCTTGGTGGAGGGGTCCGAAATCAACCCTATCTCTTGTTTCCCCACACATACGGACTCTAAAAATAGCCTATACTTATGTATTTCGAAATTACATGGGCCTGGCTGATAGAGGCGAGGGTCCCGATCTTTCGATGAGATGATAACTATCGATTTGGTGGAGACGACTTTGACGATCCGACTACAAACATGCATGACGTTGCGCCTAAGCAATCGCTAAATCAATCTCCTGAGGTTACTGACAATGCTGGAAGCACGGTCAGCCTGACCACGAAGGTCTATTCCTGCAAGCAATCGAAGAACGAGCAAGAATATGATAAAGCAATCTGAATATTGCAAATATATATGAAGTATTGATAATGGTGGGGATCCGGAAGCGGTCTTGGTCTGGTCGTTGGACACAAACGAAGTACACGAAGTTGCAATGGCTAACTTTTAACTAAACAAATCCCCAAAGTCTAAACGATGCCCTAAGGGCTGTATATATGGAGGAAGAGGGGGGAATTTCGTGGCCCTTGGTGGAGGGGTCCGAAATCAACCCTATCCCTTGTTTCCCCACACATACGGACTCTAAAAATAGCCTATACTTATGTATTTCGAAATTACATGGGCCTGGCCCAATAATAAGGTGACGCAGCACCTAAAATAGCCTCGGGACGAAATTTATGAAGTGGCATCTTGTATATTTCGTCCAAGGCTTCATGCACCCATTATGGTGGCTTCAAAGTCCTGAAATCATCACTTGTAACTCCGTTCTTGTTCCCCTTGCGCATGCCATCATCTCCATGCTTGTTCTTGCTCCAATGTTCATCCTTCTCCAAGCTAGGCCCTTCATTTGTAAGCAAAACAAATGTATCCAATTTAGGCAGCATCATATTCTCATGAACATTAGAATCATTACCAAGAAATGAAAGTACCTGGTAATTTAGTTGGCGTGCACGAGCTCTAGTAATTGGTCCAGTATGTATAGCAGCAGGGGCTGTGGGTGTAATAATTGTATTGATGTCCTCATCATCCTCCCCTTCTTGAAATGAAGTCGTCCTCGACGGAAGTTCATCTTCCTCACCCAAATAAGGCTTCAAATCTGCAATGTTAAAAGTGGGACTAACCCCAAAATCTGCAGGCAGCTCAAGTTTATATGCATTATCATTTATTTTCTCTAACACCTTAAAGGGACCATCAGCACGTGGCATTAACTTTGATTTGCGCAAATCAGGAAATCTATCCTTACGCAAATGTAACCAAACAAGATCTCTAGGTGCAAACACAACATGTTTTCTACCCTTATCTCCAGCAAGTTTATATTTAGCATTCGTGCGCTCAATGTTTTCCTTAGTTAACTCATGCATTTTTAAAATCAATTCAGCACGTTGTTTAGCATCAAAATTAACCTTCTCCGAAGATGGAAGAGGCAACAAATCAATAGGTGCACGAGGTAGGAAACCATACACAACTTCAAAAGGGCACATCTTAGTAGTAGAATGCAATGAACGATTATAAGCAAATTCAATATGAGGCAAGCATTCCTCCCACATTTTCTTATTATTCTTCAAAACAGCCCTAAGCATAGTAGACAACGTTCTATTGACTACTTCAGTTTGTCCATCAGTTTGGGGGTGACAAGTAGTACTAAAAAGCAGTTTAGTCCCCAACTTAGCCCATAAACATCTCCAAAAGTGGCTAAGAAATTTAGTATCACGATCTGAAACAATAGTATTTGGCACACCATGCAAACGAATAATTTCACGAAAGAACAAATCAGCAACATTAACAGCATCATCGCTTTTATGACATGGTATAAAGTGTGCCATTTTCGAGAATCTATCCACGACAACAAATATGCTATCCCTCCCCTTCTTTGTTCGAGGTAAACCTAAAACAAAGTCCATAGGTATATCCTCCCAAGGAACACTAGGTACAGGCAAAGGCATATATAAACCATGAGGATTGAGTCGTGACTTAGCTTTTTGACATGTAGTGCAGCGAGCAATAAAACGCTCAACATCCCGTCTCATCTTTGGCCAAAAGAAATGTGTAGCAAGTACGTCCTCCGTCTTCTTCACGCCAAAGTGTCCCATTAATCCTCCTCCATGCGCCTCCTGCAACAACAAAAGACGAACGGAGCTAGCTGGAATGCATAGCTTGTTAGCACGAAACACAAATCCATCGTTAACAACAAACTTGTTCCACATTCTTCCTTCTTTACAATTATGAATTACATCTTTAAAATCAGCATCATGCACATATTGATCTTTGATGGTCTCTAAACCAAATATTTTGAAGTCAAGTTGTGAAAGCATAGTATAGCGACGAGACAATGCATCAGCAATAACATTTTCTTTTCCCTTCTTGTGTTTAATGACATAAGGGAAAGTCTCAATGAATTCAACCCATTTAGCATGTCTACGATTCAGTTTAGCTTGACTTTTAATATGTTTCAAAGATTCATGATCAGAATGTATAACAAATTCTTTGGGCCATAAATAATGTTGCCATGTTTCTAAAGTCCGAACAAGAGCATATAATTCTTTATCATAAGTAGAATAATTCAGACTAGGCCCACTCAATTTTTCAGAAAAGTATGCAACAGGTTTGCCATCTTGTAATAACACACCTCCTAATCCAATTCCACTAGCATCACATTCAAGGTCAACAGTCTTATTAAAATCAGGAAGTTGGAGTAAAGGACCATGTGTCAACTTATCTTTCAATACCGTGAAGGCTTCTTCCTGTGCGGTACCCCAAAGAAAAGGCACATCTTTCTTTGTAAGCTCATTGAGAGGTGCAGCAATGGTGCTGAAATCTCTCACAAAACGCCTATAGAATCCAGCGAGGCCAAGAAAACTCCTCACTTGTGTGACCGTTTTGGGCTGCGGCCAACTCTCAATAGCTTCAATCTTGGCTTTATCAACTTCAATTCCCTGTGGAGTAACAACATAGCCAAGAAAAGATACTCGATCGGTGCAAAAGGTGCACTTCCCAAGGTTACCAAACAAACGTGCATCACGTAGAGCAATAAAAACAGCACGTAAATGTTCCAAATGTTCTTCCAAAGATCTGCTATAAATCAATATGTCATCAAAGTAAACTACCACAAATCGTCCAATGAAAGCACGTAAAATTTCGGTCATTAATCTCATGAAAGTACTAGGTGCATTAGTTAACCCAAAAGGCATGACTAACCACTCATATAATCCAAACTTAGTTTTAAATGTTGTTTTCCATTCATCTCCCAATTTCATACGAATTTGATGGTAGCCACTACGCAAATCAACTTTGGAGAATATTGTAGAGCCACTCAATTCATCAAGCATATCATCTAGCCTAGGAATAGGATGACGATAACGAATAGTAATATTATTAATGCCTCTACAATCAACACACATACGTGATGTACCATCCTTTTTCGGCACTAGAATAATAGGAACAGCACAAGGACTAAGGGATTCGCGTATATAACCTTTGTCGAGAAGCTCTTGTACTTGACGCATAATCTCCTTCGTCTCCTCTGGATTGGTACGGTATGGTGCACGGTTTGGCAGTGAAGCACCGGGAATTAAGTCAATCTGATGCTCAATCCCTCGAATAGGCGGTAATCCCGGTGGCACGTCTTGTGGAAAGACGTCAGCGAACTCCTGCAAAATGTTAGTGACAGTAGGAGGCAAAGAGGAAGGCACGTCCTCGAATGAAAATAATGCCTCTTTGCACACAAAAGCATAGCAAACAAATTTTTTTTTCCGAAACCTACTCCGGCAAGGAAACACGAATCGGAATCTAGATGGATCCCGAAAACAAACCTAATAAGCAAAGAACTCGGATTGGTGGTGGATATATGGTGGTGGTATATGGCAGCGGTGGTGGTAGCGGTGGTAGTATATGGATATGGATCGGTGGTGGTATATGGACACGGATTGGTGGTGGTATATGGATACGGATTCGGTGCGGTGGTGGTAGATGGCAGGGGCGATGATGATGGTGCGGCGGCGGCGTGACAACTTATGACCAGAACTCGAAACTCTAAAAGACTAGACTCTAAGACCAGCAACTAGACACGACGATGCAACCGCAAATTCAACAAAGCAAAACCCTAAAAAGATTATGCAAAGGCTCAGATTGGTTCGGATATGATGAACTAACCCTAATTTTTTTTTGGCTTTTTCGTGGACTGTAGGTATGAAGAACAGACTCGATCTAAACTACGAAAAACTGTAAAATCTCACCGAGCAACCTGGAAATCTGATACCACTTGATAGAGGCAAAGGTGTCCTGTCTTTCGATGAGATGATGGATATCGCTTTGGTGGAAGTCGACTTTGACGATCCGACTACGAACGTGCGAGGACGTCGCGCCTTAGCAATCGCTAAACCAACTCCGAGAGGTTATTGACCACGCCGGAGCACGATCAACCTGACCACGAGGGTCTGTTTCCTGCGAGCAAACGAAGAACAAGCAAGAAACTAAGATTGCAATCTGGATATTGCGAATATAAGATGAAAGCTTTATTGATCAAGGTGGGGTTCTGTGACGCCTTTGTCTGGTCGTTGAACACAAACGAAGTACGCGAAGTTGCAGCTATGGCGAACTTTTAATCTAAACAAAACCCAAAGTCTAAACGATGCCCTAAGGGCTGTATATATGGAGGAAGAGGGGGGAATTTCGTGGCCCTTGGTGGAGAGGTCCGAAATCAACCCTATCTCTTGTTTCCCCACAGATACGGACTCTAAAAATAGCCTATACTTATGTATTTCGAAATTACATGGGCCTGGCCCAATAATAAGGTGACGCAGCACCTAAAATAGCCTCGGGACGAAATTTATGAAGTGGCATCTTGTATATTTCGTCCAAGGCTTCATGCACCCATTATGGTGGCTTCAAAGTCCTGAAATCATCACTTGTAACTCCGTTCTTGTTCCCCTTGCGCATGCCATCATCTCCATGCTTGTTCTTGCTCCAATGTTCATCCTTCTCCAAGCTAGGCCCTTCATTTGTAAGCAAAACAAATGTATCCAATTTAGGCAGCATCATATTCTCATGAACATTAGAATCATTACCAAGAAACGAAAGTACCTGGTAATTTAGTTGGCGTGCACGAGCTCTAGTAATTGGTCCAGTATGTATAGCAGCAGGGGCTGTGGGTGTAACAATTGTATTGATGTCCTCATCACAAATGTTCTTCCAAAGATCTGCTATAAATCAGTATATCATCAAAATAGACTACCACAAATCGTCCAATGAAAGCACGTAAAACTTCGTTCATTAGTCTCATGAAAGTACTAGGCGCATTAGTTAACCCAAAAGGCATGACTAACCACTCATATAATCCAAACTTAGTTTTAAATGCTGTTTTCCATTCATCTCCCAATTTCATACGAATTTGATGGTATCCACTACGCAAATCAACTTTGGAGAATATTGTAGAGCCACTCAATTCATCAAGCATATCATCTAGCCTAGGAATAGGATGACGATAACGAATAGTAATATTATTAATGCCTCTACAATCAACACACATACGTGATGTACCATCCTTTTTCGGCACTAGAATAATAGGAACAGCACAAGGACTAAGGGATTCGCGTATATAACCTTTGTCGAGAAGCTCTTGTACTTGACCCATAATCTCCTTCGTCTCCTCTGGATTGGTATGGTATGGTGCACGGTTTGGCAGTGAAGCACCGGGAATTAAGTCAATCTGATGCTCAATCCCTCGAATAGGCGGTAATCCCGGTGGCACGTCTTGTGGAAAGACGTCAGCGAACTCCTGCAAAATGTTAGTGACAGCAGGAGGCAAAGAGGAAGGCACGTCCTCGAATGAAAATAATGCCTCTTTGCACACAAAAGCATAGCAAACAGATTTGCTGAAATCTAGCTCATCAATATCAGATTTGGTGGCAAATAAACATGCACTTTTCAATTTAATTTCAGAAGCAACACTAGATGGTTTATTATTAGGCTTCATTTGTTGCTCAAATTCTTTTGCCACAATCTGATTTTCACTCTTATTCGTCTCCTGTTTTGCTTTATTAGCTCTATTAATATCATCTTTCAAAATGGAATCAGGAGTCATAGGAAGCCAAGTAATATTTTTATCCTTATGAACAAGAGTATAGTGATTGTTTCTACCATGGTGTACAGAATTTTTATCAAATTGCCATGGTCTACCAAGTAATAAGGAACATGCTTGCATAGGTACCTGATAGAGGCAAAGGTGTCCTGTCTTTCGATGAGATGGTGGATTTCGCTTTGGTGGAAGTCGACTTTGACGATCCGACTACGAACGTGCGAGGACGTCGCGCCTTAGCAATCGCTAAACCAACTCCGAGAGGTTATTGACCACGCCGGAGCACGATCAACCTGACCACGAGGGTCTGTTTCCTGCGAGCAAACGAAGAACAAGCAAGAAACTAAGATTGCAATCTGGATATTGCGAATATAAGATGAAAGCTTTATTGATCAAGGTGGGGTTCTGTGACGCCTTTGTCTGGTCGTTGAACACAAACGAAGTACGCGAAGTTGCAGCTATGGCGAACTTTTAATCTAAACAAAACCCAAAGTCTAAACGATGCCCTAAGGGCTGTATATATGGAGGAAGAGGGGGGGAATTTCGTGGCCCTTGGTGGAGGGGTCCGAAATCAACCCTATCTCTTGTTTCCCCACACATACGGACTCTAAAAATAGCCTATACTTATGTATTTCGAAATTACATGGGCCTGGGCCAATAATAAGGTGACGCAGCACCTAAAATAGCCTCGGGACGAAATTTATGAAGTGGCGTCTTGTATATTTCGTCCAAGGCTTCATGCACCCATTATGGTGGCTTCAAAGTCCTGAAATCATCACTTGTAACTCCGTTCTTGTTTCCCTTGCGCATGCCATCATCTCCATGCTTGTTCTTGCTCCAATGTTCATCCTTCTCCAAGCTAGGCCCTTCATTTGTAAGCAAAACAAATGTATCCAATTTAGGCAGCATCATATTCTCATGAACATTAGAATCATTACCAAGAAACGAAAGTACCTGGTAATTTAGTTGGCGTGCACGAGCTCTAGTAATTGGTCCAGTATGTATAGCAGCAGGGGCTGTGGGTGTAACAATTGTATTGATGTCCTCATCAATCAGTCAATATATATGTGGAAACGATATCTCCTGATGAGGACATCAATACCATTGTTACACCCACAGCCCCTGCTGCTATACATACTAGACCAATTACTAGAGCTCGCGCACGCCAACTAAATTACCAGGTACTTTCGTTTCTTGGTAATGATTCTAATGTTCATGAGAATATGATGCTGCCTAAATTGGATACATTTGTTTTGCTTACAAATGAAGGTCCTAGCTTGGAGAATGATAGAGGCAAAGGTGTCCCGTCTTTCGATGAGATGATGGATATCGCTTTGGTGGAAGTCGACTTTGACGATCCGACTACGAACGTGCGAGGACGTCGCGCCTTAGCAATCGCTAAACCAACTCCGAGAGGTTATTGACCACGCCGGAGCACGATCAACCTGACCACGAGGGTCTGTTTCCTGCGAGCAAACGAAGAACAAGCAAGAAACTAAGATTGCAATCTGGATATTGCGAATATAAGATGAAAGCTTTATTGATCAAGGTGGGGTTCTGTGACGCCTTTGTCTGGTCGTTGAACACAAACGAAGTACGCGAAGTTGCAGCTATGGCGAACTTTTAATCTAAACAAAACCCAAAGTCTAAACGATGCCCTAAGGGCTGTATATATGGAGGAAGAGGGGGGAATTTCGTGGCCCTTGGTGGAGAGGTCCGAAATCAACCCTATCTCTTGTTTCCCCACAGATACGGACTCTAAAAATAGCCTATACTTATGTATTTCGAAATTACATGGGCCTGGCCCAATAATAAGGTGACGCAGCACCTAAAATAGCCTCGGGACGAAATTTATGAAGTGGCATCTTGTATATTTCGTCCAAGGCTTCATGCACCCATTATGGTGGCTTCAAAGTCCTGAAATCATCACTTGTAACTCCGTTCTTGTTCCCCTTGCGCATGCCATCATCTCCATGCTTGTTCTTGCTCCAATGTTCATCCTTCTCCAAGCTAGGCCCTTCATTTGTAAGCAAAACAAATGTATCCAATTTAGGCAGCATCATATTCTCATGAACATTAGAATCATTACCAAGAAACGAAAGTACCTGGTAATTTAGTTGGCGTGCACGAGCTCTAGTAATTGGTCCAGTATGTATAGCAGCAGGGGCTGTGGGTGTAACAATTGTATTGATGTCCTCATCATCCTCCCCTTCTTGAAATGAAGTCGTCCTCGACGGAAGTTCATTGATAGAGGCGGAGGTGTCCCGTCTTTCGATGAGATGGTGGATTTCGCTTTGGTGGAAGTCGACTTTGACGATCCGACTACGAACGTGCGAGGACGTCGCGCCTTAGCAATCGCTAAACCAACTCCGAGAGGTTATTGACCACGCCGGAGCACGATCAACCTGACCACGAGGGTCTGTTTCCTGCGAGCAAACGAAGAACAAGCAAGAAACTAAGATTGCAATCTGGATATTGCGAATATAAGATGAAAGCTTTATTGATCAAGGTGGGGTTCTGTGACGCCTTTGTCTGGTCGTTGAACACAAACGAAGTACGCGAAGTTGCAGCTATGGCGAACTTTTAATCTAAACAAAACCCAAAGTCTAAACGATGCCCTAAGGGCTGTATATATGGAGGAAGAGGGGGGGAATTTCGTGGCCCTTGGTGGAGGGGTCCGAAATCAACCCTATCTCTTGTTTCCGCACACATACGGACTCTAAAAATAGCCTATACTTATGTATTTCGAAATTACATGGGCCTGGCCCAATAATAAGGTGACGCAGCACCTAAAATAGCCTCGGGACGAAATTTATGAAGTGGCATCTTGTATATTTCGTCCAAGGCTTCATGCACCCATTATGGTGGCTTCAAAGTCCTGAAATCATCACTTGTAACTCCGTTCTTGTTTCCCTTGCGCGTGCCATCATCTCCATGCTTGTCCTTGCTCCAATGTTCATCCTTCTCCAAGCTAGGCCCTTCATTTGTAAGCAAAACAAATGTATCCAATTTAGGCAGCATCATATTCTCATGAACATTAGAATCATTACCATGAAACGAAAGTACCTGGTAATTTAGTTGGCGTGCACGAGCTCTAGTAATTGGTCCAGTATGTATAGCAGCAGGGGTTGTGGGTGTAACAATTGTATTGATGTCCTCATCATCCTCCCCTTCTTGAAATGAAGTCGTCCTCGACGGAAGTTCATCTTCCTCACCCAAATAAGGCTTCAAATCTGCAATGTTAAAAGTGGGACTAACCCCAAAATCTGCAGGCAGCTCAAGTTTATATGCATTATCATTTATTTTCTCTAACACCTTAAAGGGACCATCAGCACGTGGCATTAACTTTGATTTGCGCAAATCAGGAAATCTATCCTTACGCAAATGTAACCAAACAAGATCTCCAGGTGCAAACACAACATGTTTTCTACCCTTATCTCCAGCAAGTTTATATTTAGCATTCATGCGCTCAATGTTTTCCTTAGTTAACTCATGCATTTTTAAAATCAATTCAGCACGTTGTTTAGCATCAAAATTAACCTTCTCCGAAGATGGAAGAGGCAACAAATCAATAGGTGCATGAGGTAGGAAACCATACACAACTTCAAATGGGCACATCTTAGTAGTAGAATGCAATGAACGATTATAAGCAAATTCAATATGAGGCAAGCATTCCTCCCACATTTTCTTATTATTCTTCAAAACAGCCCTAAGCATAGTAGACAACGTTCTATTGACTACTTCAGTTTGTCCATCAGTTTGGGGGTGACAAGTAGTACTAAAAAGCAGTTTAGTCCCCAACTTAGCCCATAAACATCTCCAAAAGTGGCTAAGAAATTTAGTATCACGATCTGAAACAATAGTATTTGGCACACCATGCAAGCGAATAATTTCACGAAAGAACAAATCAGCAACATTAACAGCATCATCGCTTTTATGACATGGTATAAAGTGTGCCATTTTCGAGAATCTATCCACGACAACAAATATGCTATCCCTCCCCTTCTTTGTTCGAGGTAAACCTAAAACAAAGTCCATAGATATATCCTCCCAAGGAACACTAGGTACAGGCAAAAGGCATATATAAACCATGAGGATTGAGGCGTGACTTAGCTTTTTGACATGTAGTGCAGCGAGCAATAAAACGCTCAACATCCCGTCTCATCTTTGGCCAAAAGAAATGTGTAGCAAGTACGTCCTCCGTCTTCTTCACGCCAAAGTGTCCCATTAATCCTCCTCCATGCGCCTCCTGCAACAACAAAAGACAAACGGAGCTAGCTGGAATGCATAGCTTGTTAGCACGAAACACAAATCCATCGTTAACAACAAACTTGTTCCACATTCTTCCTTCTTTACAATTATGCATTACATCTTTAAAATCAGCATCATGCACATATTGATCTTTGATGGTCTCCAAACCAAATATTTTGAAGTCAAGTTGTGAAAGCATAGTATAGCGACGAGACAAAGCATCAGCAATAACATTTTCTTTTCCCTTCTTATGTTTAATGACATAAGGGAAAGTCTCAATGAATTCAACCCATTTAGCATGTCTACGATTCAGTTTAGCTTGACTTTTAATATGTTTTAATGATTCATGATCAGAATGTATAACAAATTCTTTGGGCCACAAATAATGTTGCCATGTTTCTAAAGTCCGAACAAGAGCATATAATTCTTTATCATAAGTAGAATAATTCAGACTAGGCCCACTCAATTTTTCAGAAAAGTATGCAACAGGTTTGCCATCTTGTAATAACACACCTCCTAATCCAATTCCACTAGCATCACATTCAAGCTCAAAAGTCTTATTAAAATCAGGAAGTTGGAGTAAAGGAGCATGTGTCAACTTATCTTTCAATACCGTGAAGGCTTCTTCCTGTGCGGTACCCCAAAGAAAAGGCACATCTTTCTTTGTAAGCTCATTGAGAGGTGCAGCAATGGTGCTGAAATCTCTCACAAAACGCCTATAGAATCCAGCGAGGCCAAGAAAACTCCTCACTTGTGTGACCATTTTGGGCTGCGGCCAACTCTCAATAGCTTCAATCTTGGCTTTATCAACTTCAATTCCCTGTGGAGTAACAACATAGCCAAGAAAAGATACTCGGTCGGTGCAAAAGGTGCACTTCCCAAGGTTACCAAACAAACGTGCATCACGTAGAGCAATAAAAATAGCACGTAAATGTTCCAAATGTTCCTCCAAAGATCTGCTATAAATCAATATGTCATCAAAGTAAACTACCACAAATCGTCCAATGAAAGCACCTAGAACTTCGTTCATTAATCTCATGAAAGTACTAGGTGCATTAGTTAACCCAAAAGGCATGACTAACCACTCATATAATCCAAACTTAGTTTTAAATGCTGTTTTCCATTCATCTCCCAATTTCATACGAATTTGATGGTAGCCACTACGCAAATCAACTTTGGAGAATATTGTAGAGCCACTCAATTCATCAAGCATATCATCTAGCCTAGGAATAGGATGACGATAACGAATAGTAATATTATTAATGCCTCTACAATCAACACACATACGTGATGTACCATCCTTTTTCGGCACTAGAATAATAGGAACAGCACAAGGACTAAGGGATTCGCGTATATAACCTTTGTCGAGAAGCTCTTGTACTTGACGCATAATCTCCTTCGTCTCCTCTGGATTGGTACGATATGGTGCACGGTTTGGCAGTGAAGCACCGGGAATTAAGTCAATCTGATGCTCAATCCCTCGAATAGGCGGTAATCCCGGTGGCACGTCTTGTGGAAAAACGTCAGCGAACTCCTGCAAAATGTTAGTGACAGCAGGAGGCAAAGAGGAAGGCACGTCCTCGAATGAAAATAATGCCTCTTTGCACACAAAAGCATAGCAAACAGATTTGCTGAAATCTAGCTCATCAATATCAGATTTGGTGGCAAATAAACATGCACTTTTCAATTTAATTTCAGAAGCAACACTAGATGGTTTATTATTAGGCTTCATTTGTTGCTCAAATTCTTTTGCCACAATCTGATTTTCACTCTTATTCTTCTCCTGTTGTGCTTTATTAGCTCTATTAATATCATCTTTCAAAATGGAATCAGGAGTCATAGGAAGCAAAGTAATATTTTTATCCTTATGAACAAGAGTATAGTGATTGTTTCTACCATGGTTGATGAGGACATCAATACAATTGTTACACCCACAGCCCCTGCTGCTATACATACTGGACCAATTACTAGAGCTCGTGCACGCCAACTAAATTACCAGGTACTTTCGTTTCTTGGTAATGATTCTAATGTTCATGAGAATATGATGCTGCCTAAATTGGATACATTTGTTTTGCTTACAAATGAAGGGCCTAGCTTGGAGAAGGATGAACATTGGAGCAAGAACAAGCATGGAGATGATGGCATGCGCAAGGGGAACAAGAACGGAGTTACAAGTGATGATTTCAGGACTTTGAAGCCACCATAATGGGTGCATGAAGCCTTGGACGAAATATACAAGATGCCACTTCATAAATTTCGTCCCGAGGCTATTTTAGGTGCTGCGTCACCTTATTATTGGGCCAGGCCCATGTAATTTCGAAATACATAAGTATAGGCTATTTTTAGAGTCCGTATCTGTGGGGAAACAAGAGATAGGGTTGATTTCGGACCTCTCCACCAAGGGCCACGAAATTCCCCCCTCTTCCTCCATATATACAGCCCTTAGGGCATCGTTTAGACTTTGGGTTTTGTTTAGATTAAAAGTTCGCCATAGCTGCAACTTCGCGTACTTCGTTTGTGTTCAACGACCAGACAAAGGCGTCACAGAACCCCACCTTGATCAATAAAGCTTTCATCTTATATTCGCAATATCCAGATTGCAATCTTAGTTTCTTGCTTGTTCTTCGTTTGCTCGCAGGAAACAGACCCTCGTGGTCAGGTTGATCGTGCTCCGGCGTGGTCAATAACCTCTCGGAGTTGGTTTAGCGATTGCTAAGGCGCGACGTCCTCGCACGTTCGTAGTCGGATCGTCAAAGTCGACTTCCACCAAAGCGAAATCCACCATCTCATCGAAAGACGGGACACCTTTGCCTCTATCATAAGGGTAGAAAACAGGTTGTGTTTGCACCTGGAGATCTTGTTTGGTTACATTTGCGTAAGGATAGATTTCCTGATTTGCGCAAATCAAAGTTAATGCCACGTGCTGATGGTCCCTTTAAGGTGTTAGAGAAAATAAATGATAATGCATATAAACTTGAGCTGCCTGCAGATTTTGGGGTTAGTCCCACTTTTAACATTGCAGATTTGAAGCCTTATTTGGGTGAGGAAGATGAACTTCCGTCGAGGACGACTTCATTTCAAGAAGGGGAGGATGATGAGGACATCAATACAATTGTTACACCCACAGCCCCTGCTGCTATACATACTGGACCAATTACTAGAGCTCGTGCACGCCAACTAAATTACCAGGTACTTTCGTTTCTTGGTAATGATTCTAATGTTCATGAGAATATGATGCTGCCTAAATTGGATACATTTGTTTTGCTTACAAATGAAGGGCCTAGCTATGAGAAGGATGAACATTGGAGCAAGAACAAGCATGGAGATGATGGCATGCGCAAGGGGAACAAGAACGGAGTTACAAGTGATGATTTCAGGACTTTGAAGCCACCATAATGGGTGCATGAAGCCTTGGACGAAATATACAAGATGCCACTTCATAAATTTCGTCCCGAGGCTATTTTAGGTGCTGCGTCACCTTATTATTGGGCCAGGCCCATGTAATTTCGAAATACATAAGTATAGGCTATTTTTAGAGTCCGTATGTGTGGGGAAACAAGAGATAGGGTTGATTTCGGACTCCTCCACCAAGGGCCACGAAATTCCCCCCTCTTCCTCCATATATACAGCCCTTAGGGCATCGTTTAGACTTTGGGTTTTGTTTAGATTAAAAGTTCGCCATAGCTGCAACTTCGCGTACTTCGTTTGTGTTCAACGACCAGACAAAGGAGTCACAGAACCCCACCTTGATCAATAAAGCTTTCATCTTATATTCGCAATATCCAGATTGCAATCTTAGTTTCTTGCTTGTTCTTCGTTTGCTCGCAGGAAACAGACCCTCGTGGTCAGGTTGATCGTGCTCCGGCGTGGTCAATAACCTCTCGGAGTTGGTTTAGCGATTGCTAAGGCGCGACGTCCTCGCATGTTCGTAGTCGGATCGTCAAAGTCGACTTCCACCAAAGCGAAATCCACCATCTCATCGAAAGACGGGACACCTTTGCCTCTATCAAGTGGTATCAGATTTCCAGGTTGCTCGGTGAGATTTTACAGTTTTTTAGTAGTTTAGATCGAGTCTGCTTGATGAGGACATCAATACAATTGTTACACCCACAGCCCCTGCTGCTATACATACTGGACCAATTACTAGAGCTCGTGCACGCCAAATAAATTACCAGGTACTTTCGTTTCTTGGTAATGATTCTAATGTTCATGAGAATATGATGCTGCCTAAATTGGATACATTTGTTTTGCTTACAAATGAAGGGCCTAGCTTGGAGAAGGATGAACATTGGAGCAAGAACAAGCATGGAGATGATGGCATGCGCAAGGGGAACAAGAACGGAGTTACAAGTGATGATTTCAGGACTTTGAAGCCACCATAATGGGTGCATGAAGCCTTGGACGAAATATACAAGATGCCACTTCATAAATTTCGTCCCGAGGCTATTTTAGGTGCTGCGTCACCTTATTATTGGGCCAGGCCCATGTAATTTCGAAATACATAAGTATATGCTATTTTTAGAGTCCGTATGTGTGGGGAAACAAGAGATAGGGTTGATTTCGGACCCCTCCACCAAGGGCCACGAAATTCCCCCCTCTTCCTCCATATATACAGTCCTTAGGGCATCGTTTAGACTTTGGGTTTTGTTTAGATTAAAAGTTCGCCATAGCTGCAACTTCGCGTACTTCGTTTGTGTTCAACGACCAGACAAAGGCGTCACAGAACCCCACCTTGATCAATAAAGCTTTCATCTTATTTTCGCAATATCCAGAATTGCAATCTCAGTTTCTTGCTTGTTCTTCGTTTGCTCGCAGGAAACAGACCCTCGTGGTCAGGTTGATCGTGCTCCGGCGTGGTCAATAACCTCTCCGAGTTGGTTTAGCGATTGCTAAGGCGCGACGTCCTCGCACGTTCGTAGTCGGATCGTCAAAGTCGACTGCCACCAAAGCGATATCCATCATCTCATCGAAAGACGGGACACCTTTGACTCTATCATATGCTATCCCTCCCCTTCTTTGTTCGAGGTAAACCTAAAACAAAGTCCATAGATATATCCTCCCAAGGAACACTAGGTACAGGCAAAGGCATATATAAACCATGAGGATTGAGTCGTGACTTAGCTTTTTGACATGTAGTGCAGCGAGCAATAAAACGCTCAACATCCCGTCTCATCTTTGGCCAAAAGAAATGTGTAGCAAGTACGTCCTCCGTCTTCTTCACGCCAAAGTGTCCCATTAATCCTCCTCCATGCGCCTCCTGCAACAACAAAGGACGAACGGAGCTAGCTGGAATGCATAGCTTGTTAGCACGAAACACAAATCCATCGTTAACGACAAACTTGTTCCACATTCTTCCTTCTTTACAATTCTGCATTACATCTTTAAAATCAGCATCATGCACATATTGATCTTTGATGGTCTCCAAACCAAATATTTTGAAGTCAAGTTGTGAAAGCATAGTATAGCGACGAGACAATGCATCAGCAATAACATTTTCTTTTCCCTTCTTGTGTTTAATGACATAAGGGAAAGTCTCAATGAATTCAACCCATTTAGCATGTCTACGATTCAGTTTAGCTTGACTTTTAATATGTTTCAAAGATTCATGATCAGAATGTATAACAAACTCTTTGGGCCATAAATAATGTTGCCATGTTTCTAAAGTCCGAACAAGAGCATATAATTCTTTATCATAAGTAGAATAATTCAGACTAGGCCCACTCAATTTTTCAGAAAAGTATGCAACAGCTTTGCCATCTTGTAATAACACACCTCCTAATCCAATTCCACAAGCATCACATTCAAGCTCAAAAGTCTTATTAAAATCAGGAAGTTGGAGTAAAGGAGCATGTGTCAACTTATCTTTCAATACCGTGAAGGCTTCTTCCTGTGCGGTACCCCAAACAAAAGGCACATCCTTCTTTGTAAGCTCGTTGAGGGGTGCAGCAATGGTGCTGAAATCTCTCACAAAACGCCTATAGAATCCAGCGAGGCCAAGAAAACTCCTCACTTGTGTGACCGTTTTGGGCTGCGGCCAACTCTCAATAGCTTCAATCTTGGCTTTATCAACTTCAATTCCCTGTGGAGTAACAACATAGCCAAGAAAAGATACTCGGTCGGTGCAAAAGGTGCACTTCCCAAAGTTACCAAACAAACGTGCATCACGTAGAGCAATAAAAACAGCACGTAAATGTTCCAAATGTTCCTCCAAAGATCTGCTATAAATCAATATGTCATCAAAGTAAACTACCACAAATCGTCCAATGAAAGCACGTAAAACTTCGTTCATTAATCTCATGAAAGTACTAGGTGCATTAGTTAACCCAAAAGGCATGACTAACCACTCATATAATCCAAACTTAGTTTTAAATGCTGTTTTCCATTCATCTCCCAATTTCATACGAATTTGATGGTAGCCACTACGCAAATCAACTTTGGAGAATATTGTAGAGCCACTCAATTCATCAAGCATATCATCTAGCCTAGGAATAGGATGACGATAACGAATAGTAATATTATTAATGCCTCTACAATCAACACACATACGTGATGTACCATCCTTTTTCGGCACTAGAATAATAGGAACAGCACAAGGACTAAGGGATTCGCGTATATAACCTTTGTCGAGAAGCTCTTGTACTTGACGCATAATCTCCTTCGTCTCCTCTGGATTGGTACGATATGGTGCACGGTTTGGCAGTGAAGCACCGTGATGAGGACATCAATACAATTGTTACACCCACAGCCCCTGCTGCTATACATACTGGACCAATTATTAGAGCTCGTGCACGCCAACTAAATTACCAGGTACTTTCGTTTCTTGGTAATGATTCTAATGTTCATGAGAATATGATGCTGCCTAAATTGGATACATTTGTTTTGCTTACAAATGAAGGGCCTAGCTTGGAGAAGGATGAACATTGGAGCAAGAACAAGCATGGAGATGATGGCATGCGCAAGGGGAACAAGAACAGAGTTACAAGTGATGATTTCAGGACTTTGAAGCCACCATAATGGGTGCATGAAGCCTTGGACGAAATATACAAGATGCCACTTCATAAATTTCGTCCCGAGGCTATTTTAGGTGCTGCGTCACCTTATTATTGGGCCAGGCCCATGTAATTTCGAAATACATAAGTATAGGCTATTTTTAGAGTCCGTATGTGTGGGGAAACAAGAGATAGGGTTGATTTCGGACCCCTCCACCAAAGGCCACGAAATTCCCCCCTCTTCCTCCATATATACAGCCCTTAGGGCATCGTTTAGACTTTGGGTTTTGTTTAGATTAAAAGTTCGCCATAGCTGCAACTTCGCGTACTTCGTTTGTGTTCAACGACCAGACAAAGGCGTCACAGAACCCCACCTTGATCAATAAAGCTTTCATCTTATATTCGCAATATCCAGATTGCAATCTTAGTTTCTTGCTTGTTCTTCGTTTGCTCGCAGGAAACAGACCCTCGTGGTCAGGTTGATCGTGCTCCGGCGTGGTCAATAACCTCTCGGAGTTGGTTTAGCGATTGCTAAGGCGCGACGTCCTCGCACGTTCGTAGTCGGATCGTCAAAGTCGACTTCCACCAAAGCGAAATCCACCATCTCATCGAAAGACGGGACACCTTTGCCTCTATCACTGCTCTTCATACCTATAGTCCACGAAAAAGCCACAAAAAAAATTTAGGGTTAGTTCATCATATCCGAACCAATCTGAGCCTTGCATAATCTTTTTAGGGTTTTGCTTTGTTGAATTTGCGGTTGCATCGTCGTGTCTAGTTGCTGGTCTTAGAGTCTAGTCTTTTAGAGTTTCGAGTTCTGGTCATAAGTTGTCACGCCGCCGCCGCACCATCATCATCGCCCCTGCCATCTACCACCACCGCACCGAATCCGTATCCATATACCACCACCAATCCGTGTCCATATACCACCACCGATCCATATCCATATACTACCACCGCTACCACCACCGCTGCCATATACCACCACCATATATCCACCACCAATCCGAGTTCTTTGCTTATTAGGTTTGTTTTCGGGATCCATCTAGATTCCGATTCGTGTTTCCTTGCCGGAGTAGGTTTCGGAAAAAAAAAGAGTCGGGTAGCCACGCTCCGTTTAGGCCCAAATTTTTTCTGTAGAAGAATATTATCAGGAATTACAAACTGGCATGATTAGATGTGGTATTGTTGAGGAGAATGAAGCTATGCTTGCACGTTTTCTGGGTGGATTAAATAGAGAGATTCAGACCATTCTAGACTATAAGGAGTATACTAATATCACTCTTTTATTCCATCTTGCTTGTAAAGCTGAACGTGAAGTGCAGGATCGACAAGCATTGGGGCGAACTAACTTTTCTGTAGGCCGACCTTCATCATGGACACCACGTGCATCTTCTACTTCAACTGCACCAGCACCTCCATCCGGTGCCACCTCCAGCCGTGATACAAGAAAACAGGCACAACCACCATTATCTGCCAAGAGCGCACCTGCGGGGCCTGCACAGCGTTCTTCTTCTTCCATGGCATCAACAGGGCACACAAGTGATATTATTTGTCGTCGTTGTAAGGGAGGAGGTCATTATGCGAGAGAATGCAAATCTCCGCGTGTGATGATTGCTACCGCGGATGGTGGATATGAGTCCGCTAGTGACTATGATGAGGAGACTTTGGCTCTTATTACACGTGAAGAACATGGTGGAGATGATTCTAATCATGAGACGCAATACATGGCTCCTGAAGACGCTGACAGGTATGAATGTTTAGTTGCTCAACGTGTTTTGAGTGTGCAGGTCACACAAGCTGAGCAAAATCAGAGGCACAATTTGTTCCATACCAAGGGAGTTGTGAAGGAACGTTCTGTGCGCGTCATAATAGACGGAGGGAGCTGCAACAACTTGGCTAGCATGGAGATGGTGGAGAAGCTTTCTCTCACCACAAGACCACATCCACATCCTTACTACATCCAATGGTTCAACAACAGCGGCAAGGTTAAGGTAACACGTACTGTTCGTGAGCATTTTAGTATCTCTACATATGCTGATTATGTTGATTGTGATGTGGTACCTATGCAAGCATGTTCCTTATTACTTGGTAGACCATGGCAATTTGATAAAAATTCTGTACACCATGGTAGAAACAATCACTATACTCTTGTTCATAAGGATAAAAATATTACTTTGCTTCCTATGACTCCTGATTCCATTTTGAAAGATGATATTAATAGAGCTAATAAAGCAAAACAGGAGACGAATAAGAGTGAAAATCAGATTGTGGCAAAAGAATTTGAGCAACAAATGAAGCCTAATAATAAACCATCTAGTGTTGCTTCTGAAATTAAATTGAAAAGTGCATGTTTATTTGCCACCAAATCTGATATTGATGAGCTAGATTTCAGCAAATCTATTTGCTATGCTTTTGTGTGCAAAGAGGCATTATTTTCATTCGAGGACATGCCTTCCTCTTTGCCTCCTGCTGTCACTAACATTTTGCAGGAGTTCGCTGACGTCTTTCCACAAGACGTGCCACCGGGATTACAGCCTATTCGAGGGATTGAGCATCAAATTGACTTAATTCCCGGTGCTTCACTGCCAAACCGTGCACCATACCGTACCAATCCAGAGGAGACGAAGGAGATTATGCGTCAAGTACAAGAGCTGCTCGACAAAGGTTATATACGCGAATCCCTTAGTCCTTGTGCTGTTCCTATTATTCTAGTGCCGAAAAAGGATGGTACATCACGTATGTGTGTTGATTGTAGAGGCATTAATAATATTACTATTCGTTATCGTCATCCTATTCCTAGGCTAGATGATATGCTTGATGAATTGAGTGGCTCTACAATATTCTCCAAAGTTGATTTGCGTAGTGGATACCATCAAATTCGTATGAAATTGGGAGATGATTGGAAAACAGCATTTAAAACTAAGTTTGGATTATATGAGTGGTTAGTCATGCCTTTTGGGTTAACTAATGCGCCTAGTACTTTCATGAGACTAATGAACGAAGTTTTACGTGCTTTCATTGGACGATTTGTGGTAGTCTATTTTGATGATATACTGATTTATAGCAGATCTTTGGAAGAACATTTGGAACATTTACGTGCTGTTTTTATTGCTCTACGTGATGCACGTTTGTTTGGTAACCTTGGGAAGTGCACCTTTTGCACCGACCGAGTATCTTTTCTTGGCTATGTTGTTACTCCACAGGGAATTGAAGTTGACAAAGCCAAGATTGAAGCTATTGAGAGTTGGCCGCAGCCCAAAACGGTCACACAAGTGAGGAGTTTTCTTGGCCTCGCTGGATTCTATAGGCGTTTTGTGAGAGATTTCAGCACCATTGCTGCACCTCTCAACGAGCTTACAAAGAAGGATGTGCCTTTTCTTTGGGGTACCGCACAGGAAGAAGCCTTCACGGTATTGAAAGATAAGTTGACACATGCTCCTTTACTCCAACTTCCTGATTTTAATAAGACTTTTGAGCTTGAATGCGATGCTAGTGGAATTGGATTAGGAGGTGTGTTATTACAAGATGGCAAACCTGTTGCATACTTTTCTGAAAAATTGAGTGGGCCTAGTCTGAATTATTCTACTTATGATAAAGAATTATATGCTCTTGTTCGGACTTTAGAAACATGGCTACATTATTTATGGCCCAAAGAATTTGTTATACATTCTGATCATGAATCTTTGAAACATATTAAAAGTCAAGCTAAACTGAATCGTAGACATGCTAAATGGGTTGAATTCATTGAGACTTTCCCTTATGTCATTAAACACAAGAAGGGAAAAGAAAATGTTATTGCTGATGCATTGTCTCGTCGCTATACTATGCTTTCACAACTTGACTTCAAAATATTTGGTTTGGAGACCATCAAAGATCAATATGTGCATGATGCTGATTTTAAAGATGTAATGCAGAATTGTAAAGAAGGAAGAATGTGGAACAAGTTTGTCGTTAACGATGGATTTGTGTTTCGTGCTAACAAGCTATGCATTCCAGCTAGCTCCGTTCGTCTTTTGTTGTTGCAGGAAGCGCATGGAGGAGGATTAATGGGACATTTTGGCGTGAAGCAGACGGAGGACGTACTTGCTACACATTTCTTTTGGCCAAAGATGAGACGGGATGTTGAGCGTTTTATTGCTCGATGCACTACATGTCAAAAAGCTAAGTCACGACTCAATCCTCATGGTTTATATATGCCTTTGCCTGTACCTACTGTTCCTTGGGAGGATATATCTATGGACTTTGTTTTAGGTTTACCTCGAACAAAGAAGGGGAGGGATATCATATTTGTTGTCGTGGATAGATTCTCGAAAATGGCACACTTTATACCATGTCATAAAAGCGATGATGCTGTTAATGTTGCTGATTTGTTCTTTCGTGAAATTATTCGCTTGCATGGTGTGCCAAATACTATTGTTTCAGATCGTGATACTAAATTTCTTAGCCACTTTTGGAGATGTTTATGGGCTAAGTTGGGGACTAAACTGCTTTTTAGTACTACTTGTCACCCCCAAACTGATGGACAAACTGAAGTAGTCAATAGAACGTTGTCTACTATGCTTAGGGCTGTTTTGAAGAATAATAAGAAAATGTGGGAGGAATGCTTGCCTCATATTGAATTTGCTTATAATCGTTCATTGCATTCTACTACTAAGATGTGCCCTTTTGAAGTTGTGTATGGTTTCCTACCTCGTGCACCTATTGATTTGCTGCCCCTTCCATCTTCGGAGAAGGTTAATTTTGATGCTAAACAACGTGCTGAATTGATTTTAAAAATGCATGAGTTAACTAAGGAAAACATTGAGCGTATGAATGCTAAATATAAACTTGCTGGAGATAAGGGTAGAAAACATGTTGTGTTTGCACCTGGAGATCTTGTTTCGTTACATTTGCGTAAGGATAGATTTCCTGATTTGCGCAAATCAAAGCTAATGCCACGTGCTGATGGTCCCTTTAAGGTGTTAGAGAAAATAAATGATAATGCATATAAACTTGAGTTGCCTGCAGATTTTGGGGTTAGTCCCACTTTTAACATTGCAGATTTGAAGCATTATGTGGGTGAGGAAGATGAACTTCCGTCGAGGACGACTTCATTTCAAGAAGGGGAGGATGATGAGGACATCAATACAATTGTTACACCCACAGCCCCTGCTGCTATACATACTGGACCAATTACTAGAGCTCGTGCACGCCAACTAAATTATCAGGTACTTTCGTTTCTTGGTAATGATTCTAATGTTCATGAGAATATGATGCTGCCTAAATTGGATACATTTGTTTTGCTTACAAATGAAGGGCCTAGCTTGGAGAAGGATGAACATTGGAGCAAGAACAAGCATGGAGATGATGGCATGCGCAAGGGGAACAAGAACGGAGTTACAAGTGATGATTTCAGGACTTTGAAGCCACCATAATGTGTGCATGAAGCCTTGGACGAAATATACAAGATGCCACTTCATAAATTTCGTCCCGAGGCTATTTTAGGTGGTGCGTCACCTTATTATTGGGCCAGGCCCATGTAATTTCGAAATACATAAGTATAGGCTATTTTTAGAGTCCGTATGTGTGGGGAAACAAGAGATAGGGTTGATTTCGGACCCCTCCACCAAGGGCCACGAAATTCCCCCCTCTTCCTCCATATATACAGCCCTTAGGGCATCGTTTAGACTTTGGGTTTTGTTTAGATTAAAAGTTCGCCATAGCTGCAACTTCGGGTACTTCGTTTGTGTTCAACGACCAGACGAAGGCGTCACAGAACCCCACCTTGATCAATAAAGCTTTCATCTTATATTCGCAATATCCAGATTGCAATCTCAGTTTCTTGCTTGTTCTTCGTTTGCTCGCAGGAAACAGACCCTCGTGGTCAGGTTGATCGTGCTCCGGCGTAGTCAATAACCTCTCGGAGTTGGTTTAGCGATTGCTAAGGCGCGACGTCCTCGCACGTTCGTAGTCGGATCGTCAAAGTCGACTTCCACCAAAGCGAAATCCACCATCTCATCGAAAGACGGGACACCTTTGCCTCTATCATTTGGGGTACCGCACAGGAAGAAGCCTTCACGGTATTGAAAGATAAGTTGACACATGCTCCTTTACTCCAACTTCCTAATTTCAATAAGACTTTTGAGCTTGAATGTGATGCTAGTGGAATTGGATTAGGAGGTGTTTTATTACAAGATGGAAAACCTGTTGCATACTTTTCTGAAAAATTGAGTGGGCCTAGTCTGAACTATTCTACTTATGATAAAGAATTATATGCTCTTGTTCGGACCTTAGAAACATGGCAACATTATTTATGGCCCAAGGAATTTGTTATACATTCTGATCATGAATCTTTGAAACACATTAAAAGTCAAGCAAAACTGAACTGTAGACATGCTAAATGGGTTGAATTCATTGAGACTTTCCCTTATGTCATTAAACACAAGAAGGGTAAAGAAAATGTTATTGCTGATGCCTTGTCTCGTCGTTATACTATGCTTTCACAACTTGACTTTAAAATATTTGGTTTCGAGACCATCAAAGATCAATATGTTCATGATGCTGAATTTAAAGATGTATTGCAGAATTGTAAGGAAGGGAGAACTTGGAACAAGTTCGTTCTTAACGATGGATTTGTGTTTCGTGCTAACAAGCTATGCATTCCAGCTAGCTCCGTTCATCTTTTGTTGTCGCAGGAGGCGCATGGAGGAGGATTAATGGGACACTTTGGCGTCAAGAAGACGGAGGATATACTTGCTACACATTTCTTTTGGCCAAAGATGAGACGGGATGTTGAGCGTTTTGTTGCTCGCTGCACTACATGTCAAAGAGCTAAGTCACGACTCAATCCTCATGGTTTATATATGCCTTTGCCTGTACCTAGTGTTCCTTGGGAGGATATATCTATGCACTTTGTTTTAGGTTTACCTCGAACAAAGAAGGTGATAGAGGCGGTGATAGAGGCAAAGGTGTCCCGTCTTTCGATGAGATGGTGGATTTCGCTTTGGTGGAAGTCGACTTTGACGATCCGACTACGAACGTGCGAGGACGTCGCGCCTTAGCAATCGCTAAACCAACTCCGAGAGGTTATTGACCACGCCGGAGCACGATCAACCTGACCACGAGGGTCTGTTTCCTGCGAGCAAACGAAGAACAAGCAAGAAACTAAGATTGCAATCTGGATATTGCGAATATAAGATGAAAGCTTTATTGATCAAGGTGGGGTTCTGTGACGCCTTTGTCTGGTCGTTGAACACAAACGAAGTACGCGAAGTTGCAGCTATGGCGAACTTTTAATCTAAACAAAACCCAAAGTCTAAACGATGCCCTAAGGGCTGTATATATGGAGGAAGAGGGGGGAATTTCGTGGCCCTTGGTGGAGGAGTCCGAAATCAACCCTATCTCTTGTTTCCCCACACATACGGACTCTAAAACTAGCCTATACTTATGTATTTCGAAATTACATGGGCCTGGCCCAATAATAAGGTGACGCAGCACCTAAAATAGCCTCGGGACGAAATTTATGAAGTGGCATCTTGTATATTTCGTCCAAGGCTTCATGCACCCATTATGGTGGCTTCAAAGTCCTGAAATCATCACTTGTAACTCCGTTCTTGTTCCCCTTGCGCATGCCATCATCTCCATGCTTGTTCTTGCTCCAATGTTCATCCTTCTCCAAGCTAGGCCCTTCATTTGTAAGCAAAACAAATGTATCCAATTTAGGCAGCATCATATTCTCATGAACATTAGAATCATTACCAAGAAACGAAAGTACCTGGTAATTTAGTTGGCGTGTACGAGCTCTAGTAATTGGTCCAGTATGTATAGCAGCAGGGGCTGTGGGTGTAACAATTGTATTGATGTCCTCATCAAGAGTCAAACACACGACGTAGATGTATGTGGAGCTGGGAAGGCTTATAGTATGGTAGCAAAAAGGGTCAGCAATAATCAATTCAGAGATGCAAAGTTGAATAAACGCTCAACGACGGTACTGTGCTGGTCCTAGGCTAGACTGTGCTAGAGACGCGAGCCTAGAACACCAACAAAATCACGGCGCGGCACGTAAACAAGGGAAAAGCACACTCTGAAATTTTTCTTTTTGCTCTCTTTTTTTTTTGCGCTCTTTTTTTTTTTGCGCTGCTTTTTTTTTTGCGAAAAAGCACTATAATGGCGAGTGTCTCAAAACTCTTCCTAGGTCAAACTGACAGGATGGGCACGAAATTTTTTTGTTCGAATTTTTTTTTCGACTGCCCGTACCCAAATACTGGAAACAGGTCAAAAAAAACTTCCTATAATGGCACCTGTCTCAAAACACTCAGAAACACCTAAAAATAGGATAGCCAGAAATTTTTTCGAAAAATGCGTTTTCGAAAAATTTTGGGCCTAAACGGAGCGTGGCTACCCGACTCTTTTTTTTTTCCGAAACCTACTCCGGCAAGGAAACACGAATCGGAATCTAGATGGATCCCGAAAACAAACCTAATAAGCAAAGAACTCGGATTGGTGGTGGATATATGGTGGTGGTATATGGCAGCGGTGGTGGTAGCGGTGGTAGTATATGGATATGGATCGGTGGTGGTATATGGACACGGATTGGTGGTGGTATATGGATACGGATTCGGTGCGGTGGTGGTAGATGGCAGGGGCGATGATGATGGTGCGGCGGCGGCGTGACAACTTATGACCAGAACTCGAAACTCTAAAAGACTAGACTCTAAGACCAGCAACTAGACACGACGATGCAACCGCAAATTCAACAAAGCAAAACCCTAAAAAGATTATGCAAGGCTCAGATTGGTTCGGATATGATGAACTAACCCTAAATTTTTTTTGTGGCTTTTTCGTGGACTATAGGTATGAAGAGCAGTGATAGAGGCAAAGGTGTCCCGTCTTTCGATGAGATGGTGGATTTCGCTTTGGTGGAAGTCGACTTTGACGATCCGACTACGAACGTGCGAGGACGTCGCGCCTTAGCAATCGCTAAACCAACTCCGAGAGGTTATTGACCACGCCGGAGCACGATCAACCTGACCACGAGGGTCTGTTTCCTGCGAGCAAACGAAGAACAAGCAAGAAACTAAGATTGCAATCTGGATATTGCGAATATAAGATGAAAGCTTTATTGATCAAGGTGGGGTTCTGTGACGCCTTTGTCTGGTCGTTGAACACAAACGAAGTACGCGAAGTTGCAGCTATGGCGAACTTTTAATCTAAACAAAACCCAAAGTCTAAACGATGCCCTAAGGGCTGTATATATGGAGGAAGAGGGGGGAATTTCGTGGCCCTTGGTGGAGGGGTCCGAAATCAACCCTATCTCTTGTTTCCCCACACACACGGACTCTAAAAATAGCCTATACTTATGTATTTCGAAATTACATGGGCCTGGCCCAATAATAAGGTGACGCAGCACCTAAAATAGCCTCGGGACGAAATTTATGAAGTGGCATCTTGTATATTTCGTCCAAGGCTTCATGCACCCATTATGGTGGCTTCAAACTCCTGAAATCATCACTTGTAACTCCGTTCTTGTTCCCCTTGCGCATGCCATCATCTTCATGCTTGTTCTTGCTCCAATGTTCATCCTTCTCCAAGCTAGGCCCTTCATTTGTAAGCAAAACAAATGTATCCAATTTAGGCAGCATCATATTCTCATGAACATTAGAATCATTACCAAGAAACGAAAGTACCTGGTAATTTAGTTGGCGTGCACGAGCTCTAGTAATTGGTCCAGTATGTATAGCAGCAGGGGCTGTGGGTGTAACAATTGTATTGATGTCCTCATCAAAAGACGTCAGCAAACTCCTGCAAAATGTTAGTGACAGCAGGAGGCAAAGAGGAAGGCACGTCCTCGAATGAAAATAATGCCTCTTTGCACACAAAAGCATAGCAAACAGATTTGCTGAAATCTAGCTCATCAATATCAGATTTGGTGGCAAATAAACATGCACTTTTCAATTTAATTTCAGGAGCAACACTAGATGGTTTATTATTAGGCTTCATTTGTTGCTCAAATTCTTTTGCCACAATCTGATTTTCACTCTTATTCGTCTCCTGTTTTGCTTTATTAGCTCTATTAATATCATCTTTCAAAATGGAATCAGGAGTCATAGGAAGCAAAGTAATATTTTTATCCTTATGAACAAGAGTATAGTGATTGTTTCTACCATGGTGTACAGAATTTTTATCAAATTGCCATGGTCTACCAAGTAATAAGGAACATGCTTGCATAGGTACCACATCACAATCAACATAATCAGCATATGTAGAGATACTAAAATGCACACGAACAGTACGTGTTACCTTAACCTTGCCGCTGTTGTTGAACCATTGGATGTAGTAAGGATGTGGATGTGGTCTTGTGGTGAGAGAAAGCTTCTCCACCATCTCCATGCTAGCCAAGTTGTTGCAGCTCCCTCCGTCTATGATGACGCGCACAGAACGTTCCTTCACAACTCCCTTGGTATGGAACAATTTGTGCCTCTGATTTTGCTCAGCTTGTGTGACCTGCACACTCAAAACACGTTGAGCAACTAAACATTCATACCTGTCAGCGTCTTCAGGAGCCATGTATTGCGTCTCATGATCAGAATCATCTCCACCATGTTCTTCACGTGTAATAAGAGCCAAAGTCTCCTCATCATAGTCACTAGCGGACTCATATCCACCATCCGCGGTAGCAATCATCACACGCGGAGATTTGCATTCTCTCGCATAATGACCTCCTCCCTTACAACGACGACAAATAATATCACTTGTGTGCCCTGTTGATGCCATGGAAGAAGAAGAACGCTGTGCAGGCCCCGCAGGTGCGCTCTTGGCAGATAATGGTGGTTGTGCCTGTTTTCTTGTATCACGGCTGGAGGTGGCACCGGATGGAGGTGCTGGTGCAGTTGAAGTAGAAGATGCACGTGGTGTCCATGATGAAGGTCGGCCTACATAAAAGTTAGTTCGCCCCAATGCTTGTCGATCCTGCACTTCACGTTCAGCTTTACAAGCAAGATGGAATAAACGAGTGATATTAGTATACTCCTTATAGTCTAGAATGGTCTGAATCTCTCTATTTAATCCACCCAGAAAACATGCAAGCATAGCTTCATTCTCCTCAACAATACCACATCTAATCATGCCAGTTTGTAATTCCTGATAATATTCTTCTACAGAATTTTTCCCTTGTCTTAAACGCTGCAATTTTTGAAGCAATTCACGTTGATAATATGGTGGAACCCAACGCGTACGCATAGCAGTTTTCAAAGCAGCCCAAGTAGTTGGAATAGGATATAATCTACAATGTTCAGACCACCATACACATGCAAAACTAGTGAAAGCACAAACGGCAGCAGCAATTCGTCTCTCCTCAGGATATTGTAAACATGTAAATCGTTGTTCAGTTTCTAACTCCCAAGTAAGATATATATCAGGAACATATCTACCCTCAAATGGTGGAATATTCAATTTCAGTTTAGGAATATGGACATCATCTCGTACCTGAGGTGGTGGTGCAGGCCTACCATTACGAATATATACCTGAGGTCGACCTGCTGGTGGTGGTACAGGTGGCTGCATGTAGTGTTGATTTTGATCAACCTCATCCTCATAATCTCCCACATAATCATCCTCCTCCGCATCAGCAGCAGGAGCCACAGAAGTATCAACAGCAGCACCAACAGTTTGGCCAAACGCAAGAGGAACACGGCTTGCTCGGCGGAGGTCTGCTTCGCGACGTGGAGGTAGTCGTTGTTGTTGTTGTTGTTGGAGAGGTGCGTTAGGTGCAGCGGGTGGTGGTGGTGGAAGACGCGCGAGCAATTCATTAAATCTGTTATCGAGCTTTGTTTCGAACGTCTTCTCAAGGCCAGTGATCTTCTCCATGGCCTCTTCAAAATTGTTCAGCACATCTTGCACCTGTTCAGTCATCATTTGCTGAAACTTATCATGAAGCTCCTTGTTCGATAAGTTCTCCCAGTCAATCTCGTCGGCTTGTGATCCTGGCATGGTTAGCAGCAATAGAAACACACAAGAATATGATCCTACAGACTACTAAGAAGTGGTGGTGGTGTATCACAAATCCGGCAAGCAAATCTCAAATTCTTACCAGTTCTTACCCAGCAGCAGGCGGTGATCGGCAACCGTTGTAGTCAAAACTCTCAAAGCTTGGATAGAGCGATTACCAGGGAGAGTCAAACGCACGACGTAGATGTATGTGGAGCTGGGAAGGCTTATAATATGGTAGCAAAAAGGGTCAGCAATAATCAATTCAGAGATGCAAAGTTGAATAAACGCTCAACGATGGTACTGTGCTGGTCCTAGGCTAGACTGTGCTAGAGACGCGAGCCTAGAACACCAACAAAATCACGGCGCGGCACATAAACAAGGGAAAAGCACACTCTGAATTTTTTTTTCGCTCTTTTTTTTTGCGCTGCTTTTTTTTTGCGAAAAATCACTATAATGGCGAGTGTCTCAAAACTCTTCTTAGGTCAAACTGACAGGATGGGCACGAAATTTTTTCGACAATTTTTTTTTTTTTGACTGCCCGGACCCAAAAACTGGAAACGGGTCAAAAAAAACTTCCTATAATGGCACCTGTCTCAAAACACTCAGAAACACCTAAAAATAGGATAGCCAGAAATTTTTTCGAAAAATGCGTTTTCGAAAAATTTTGGGCCTAAACGGAGCGTGGCTACCCGAAACCTACTCCGGCAAGGAAACACGAATCGGAAACTAGATGGATCTCGAAAACAACCCTAATAAGCAAGGAACTCGGATTGGTGGTGGATATATGGTGGTGGTATATGGCAGCGGTGGTAGTATATGGATATGGATCGGTGGTGGTATATGGACACGGATTCGGAGCGGTGGTGGTAGATGGCAGGGGCGATGATGATGGTGCGGCGGCGGCGTGACAACTTATGACCAGAACTCGAAACTCTAAAAGACTAGACTCTAAGACCAACAACTAGACACGACGATGCAACCGCAAATTCAACAAAGCAAAACCCTAAAAAGATTATGCAAAGGCTCAGATTGGTTCGGATATGATGAACTAACCCTAATTTTTTTTGTGGCTTTTTCGTGGACTGTAGGTATGAAGAACAGACTCGATCTAAACTACGAAATACTGTAAAATCTCACCGAGCAACCTGGAAATCTGATACCACTTGATAGAGGCGAGGGTCCCGATCTTTCGATGAGATGATAACTATCGATTTGGTGGAGACGACTTTGACGATCCGACTACAAACATGCATGACGTTGCGCCTAAGCAATCGCTAAATCAATCTCCTGAGGTTACTGACAATGCTGGAAGCACGGTCAGCCTGACCACGAAGGTCTATTCCTGCAAGCAATCGAAGAACGAGCAAGAATATGATAAAGCAATCTGAATATTGCAAATATATATGAAGTATTGATAATGGTGGGGATCCGGAAGCGGTCTTGGTCTGGTCGTTGGACACAAACGAAGTACACGAAGTTGCAATGGCTAACTTTTAACTAAACAAATCCCCAAAGTCTAAACGATGCCCTAAGGGCTGTATATATGGAGGAAGAGGGGGGAATTTCGTGGCCCTTGGTGGAGGGGTCCGAAATCAACCCTATCTCTTGTTTCCCCACACATACGGACTCTAAAAATAGCCTATACTTATGTATTTCGAAATTACATGGGCCTGGCCCAATAATAAGGTGACGCAGCACCTAAATTAGCCTCGGGACGAAATTTATGAAGTGGCATCTTGTATATTTCGTCCAAGGCTTCATGCACCCATTATGGTGGCTTCAAAGTCCTGAAATCATCACTTGTAACTCCGTTCTTGTTCCCCTTGCGCATGCCATCATCTCCATGCTTGTTCTTGCTCCAATGTTCATCCTTCTCCAAGCTAGGCCCTTCATTTGTAAGCAAAACAAATGTATCCAATTTAGGCAGCATCATATTCTCATGAACATTAGAATCATTACCAAGAAACGAAAGTACCTGGTAATTTAGTTGGCGTGCACGAGCTCTAGTAATTGGTCCAGTATGTATAGCAGCAGGGGCTGTGGGTGTAACAATTGTATTGATGTCCTCATCAGCAGGTCACACAAGCTGAGCAAAATCAGAGGCACAATTTGTTCCATACCAAGGGAGTTGTGAAGGAACGTTCTGTGCGCGTCATAATAGACGGAGGGAGCTGCAACAACTTGGCTAGCATGGAGATGGTGGAGAAGCTTTCTCTCACCACAAGACCACATTCACATCCTTACTACATCCAATGGTTCAACAACAGCGGCAAGGTTAAGGTAACACGTACTGTTCGTGTGCATTTTAGTATCTCTACATATGCTGATTATGTTGATTGTGATGTGGTACCTATGCAAGCATGTTCCTTATTACTTGGTAGATCATGGCAATTTGATAAAAATTCTGTACACCATGGTAGAAACAATCACTATACTCTTGTTTATAAGGATAAAAATATTACTTTGCTTCCTATGACTCCTGATTCCATTTTGAAAGATGATATTAATAGAGCTAATAAAGCACAACAGGAGAAGAATAAGAGTGAAAATCAGATTGTGGCAAAAGAATTTGAGCAACAAATGAAGCCTAATAATAAACCATCTAGTGTTGCTTCTGAAATTAAATTGAAAAGTGCATGTTTATTTGCCACCAAATCTGATATTGATGAGCTAGATTTCAGCAAATCTGTTTGCTATGCTTTTGTGTGCAAAGAGGCATTATTTTCATTCGAGGACGTGCCTTCCTCTTTGCCTCCTGCTGTCACTAACATTTTGCAGGAGTTCGCTGACGTTTTTCCACAAGACGTGCCACCGGGATTACCGCCTATTCGAGGGATTGAGCATCAGATTGACTTAATTCCCGGTGTGATAGAGGGAAAGGTGTCCCGTCTTTCGATGAGATGGTGGATTTCGCTTTGGTGGAAGTCGACTTTGACGATCCGACTACGAACGTGCGAGGACGTCGCGCCTTAGCAATCGCTAAACCAACTCCGAGAGGTTATTGACCACGCCGGAGCACGATCAACCTGACCACGAGGGTCTGTTTCCTGCGAGCAAACGAAGAACAAGCAAGAAACTAAGATTGCAATCTGGATATTGCGAATATAAGATGAAAGCTTTATTGATCAAGGTGGGGTTCTGTGACGCCTTTGTCTGGTCGTTGAACACAAACGAAGTACGCGAAGTTGCAGCTATGGCGAACTTTTAATCTAAACAAAACCCAAAGTCTAAACGATGCCCTAAGGGCTGTATATATGGAGGAAGAGGGGGGAATTTCGTGGCCCTTGGTGGAGGAGTCCGAAATCAACCCTATCTCTTGTTTCCCCACACATACGGACTCTAAAACTAGCCTATACTTATGTATTTCGAAATTACATGGGCCTGGCCCAATAATAAGGTGACGCAGCACCTAAAATAGCCTCGGGACGAAATTTATGAAGTGGCATCTTGTATATTTCGTCCAAGGCTTCATGCACCCATTATGGTGGCTTCAAAGTCCTGAAATCATCACTTGTAACTCCGTTCTTGTTCCCCTTGCGCATGCCATCATCTCCATGCTTGTTCTTGCTCCAATGTTCATCCTTCTCCAAGCTAGGCCCTTCATTTGTAAGCAAAACAAATGTATCCAATTTAGGCAGCATCATATTCTCATGAACATTAGAATCATTACCAAGAAACGAAAGTACCTGGTAATTTAGTTGGCGTGCACGAGCTCTAGTAATTGGTCCAGTATGTATAGCAGCAGGGGCTATGGGTGTAACAATTGTATTGATGTCCTCATCACTGGCCCAATAATACGGTGACGCAACACCTATAATAGCCTCGGGACGAAATTTATGAAGTGGCATCTTGTATATTTCGTCCAAGGCTTCATGCACCCATTATGGTGGCTTCAAAGTTCTGAAATCATCACTTGTAACTCCATTCTTGTTCCCCTTGCGCATGCCATCATCTCCATGCTTGTTCTTAATCCAATGTTCATCCTTCTCCAAGCTAGGCCCTTCATTTGTAAGCAAAACAAATGTATCCAATTTAGGCAGCATCATATTCTCATGAACATTAGAATCATTACCAAGAAACGAAAGTACCTGGTAATTTAGTTGGCGTGCGCGAGCTCTAGTAATTGGTCCAGTATTTATAGCAGCAGGGGCTGTGGGTGTAACAATTGTACTGATGTCCTCATCAGCACCTGAGTGACCACGCCTGCGGGCTGGAGCCCTTGTATCCCTTCACTTTGACTTCCATTTGCACTAAGACTATAAATAGGATGCCCCCACCTCCTAGTGAGGGTTAGCATAGGTTTAGCTCATATTTTGTGTGAGAGCCTTGCTCATCCACTTGGTTACTTCTCCTCAGAGCTCAGGACCTCTTCGGAGAAGATCCGCCAAGCGGATTCAAGACCCCTTTCTAGGGAAGACCATCAAGACCTCCGTACGGAGAAGAACTGTTCCTATGTATCCTTACCTTAGTTGATCATGGATCTTATGTTACTCTATGTTGTCGGTGATCTAGCACTCGTGTGATTGATTCTATGTCGGTTTAGTGTTTCTCTCTCTCGTTTTCCCCGTGTTTCCCCTTTGTGCTTCTGTGTGTTCTTCGTGATTCCCCGTAGGATCCACTCCAAACGTGAAAGATCGTCCACATAGGGTTCCCCCCTACATAACATGGCGCCAGTGTGATGTCAGCGGTCAACTGGGTCGCCCATTGTCAAATTGACAGCTGGGACCCACATGTTAGCTACACAATGACTAACAGAGTTTATTTAACCTAACTATTTAGTTAGTCAAGTTAATTAATCTTGTGTGATCCACTGTTAGTGTCCCAGGGTGGTCTAGTTAGCGGGGTAGTTATTGCTAATGACGTGCCATGTTAGCAAAACCGGAGCTTGACGCTGAT
>NC_041387.1:286075706-286125509 GCF_002162155.2 Triticum dicoccoides | reverse complement strand
GGGGATGTGAAAGCACAATTGCTCCCTGGGTAATTTTGGTAATTAATGTCAACATATCTCTTGTTGGACTAATGCCTTTATCTAGTGTATTTCAGACAAGTTCAACAATGGCATGGTAAGGACAAGAGGATGTGGAACCCCCCTTCTAAATGCTAAAGACACATATTGGCAAAAGCTCAAGACTCTTCATTTCTATTTTAGTGATCGAAGATCACATTGAGTCCATAGGAAAGCCCTTACTATTAAAAGGGGATGAGGTGTTGCTTAATGGTCTACTCGCTCAAAATGCTTTGTGATATTGCTCCAAAGCACTCAACCACTTTATCATTCCAAATATGTCCAAAACCGAAAATCAAACTCGGCCCCATCGGTATCTCCTATCCGATGCCACTGAGTTCATTTGACATAGCCATTGCAAAAACCCTAACACTTCAGTCACACTGGTATGGATCTTGGTCTCCTGAGATGGCCTTGCAAACGATCTATGGCTTGTTGCAGTATTTCGGTCTCACCGAATCATGCAATCGGTCCCACCGAGTTTGCTTGTCATTCGCTTTATTGCCTTATTGCTTCACTTCGGTCTAACCGAGTTGATGCAATCGGTGCCACCGAGTTCATGTTTGCTGATGAGGACATCAATACAACTGTTACACCCACAGCCCCTGCTGCTATACATACTGGACCAATTACTAGAGCTCGTGCACGCCAACTAAATTACCAGGTACTTTCGTTTCTTGGTAATGATTCTAATGTTCATGAGAATATGATGCTGCCTAAATTGGATACATTTGTTTTGCTTAAAAATGAAGGGCCTAGCTTGGAGAAGGATGAACATTGGAGCAAGAACAAGCATGGAGATGATGGCATGCGCAAGGGGAACAAGAACGGAGTTACAAGTGATGATTTCAGGACTTTGAAGCCACCATAATGGGTGCATGAAGCCTTGGACGAAATATACAAGATGCCACTTCATAAATTTCGTCCCGAGGCTATTTTAGGTGCTGCGTCACCTTATTATTGGGCCAGGCCCATGTAATTTCGAAATACATAAGTATAGGCTATTTTTAGAGTCCGTATGTGTGGGGAAACAAGAGATAGGGTTGATTTCGGACCCCTCCACCAAGGGCCACGAAATTCCCCCCTCTTCCTCCATATATACAGCCCTTAGGACATCGTTTAGACTTTGGGTTTTGTTTAGATTAAAAGTTCGCCATAGCTGCAACTTCGTGTACTTCGTTTGTGTTCAACGACCAGACAAAGGCGTCACAGAACCCCACCTTGATCAATAAAGCTTTCATCTTATATTCGCAATATCCAGATTGCAATCTTAGTTTCTTGCTTGTTCTTCGTTTGCTCGCAGGAAACAGACCCTCGTGGTCAGGTTGATCGTGCTCCGGCGTGGTCAATAACCTCTCGGAGTTGGTTTAGCGATTGCTAAGGCACGACGTCCTCGCACGTTCGTAGTCGGATCGTCAAAGTCGACTTCCACCAAAGCGATATCCACCATCTCATCGAAAGACGGGACACCTCCGCCTCTATCAAGTGGTATCAGTTTTCAGGTTGCTCGGTGAGAATTTCCAGTTTTTCTTAGATTAGATTTAATTTCTTACCTATTGTCCAAGAAAAAGCCACAAAAAAAAAGTTAGATATGTTCATCCTTTATCCAAGCCAGTCTGAGCCTTTGCAATTTTCTATTCATTGCTTGCATAGTTGAATTATCGGTTGCATTGTCGTGTCAGTTGCTGGTCTTAGTGTCTAGTTCCTTTAGAGTTTCGAGTTCTGTTCACATTAGTCACGCCGCCGCTGCATCATTATCCGTTCCGCTGTCCACCATCCCATCTATTAATTTCCACCACGTGCTATGCACTGTTCATTGTCATAATCATAGTTGAGGTCATTCACATCTTCGCCTGATCCAATCTGCATCTTATCTAGTTTGTCTTGGAAAGAGGGAGAAAAAAAAGATAGAGAAAAAAAAGAGAAAAAAAGGAAAGAATAAGAGTGAAAATCAGATTGTGGCAATAGAATTTGAGCAACAAATGAAGCCTAATAATAAACCATCTAGTGTTGCTTCTGAAATTAAATTGAAAAGTGCATGTTTATTTGCCACCAAATCTGATATTGATGAGCTAGATTTCAGCAAATCTGTTTGCTATGCTTTTGTGTGCAAAGAGGCATTATTTTCATTCGAGGACGTGCCTTCCTCTTTGCCTCCTGCTGTCACTAACATTTTGCAGGAGTTCGCTGACGTCTTTCCACAAGACGTGCCACCGGGATTACCGCCTATTCGAGGGATTGAGCATCAGATTGATTTAATTCCCGGTGCTTCACTGCCAAACCGTGCACCATACCGTACCAATCCAGAGGAGACGAAGGAGATTATGCGTCAAGTACAAGAGCTTCTCGACAAAGGTTATATACGCGAATCCCTTAGTCCTTGTGCTGTTCCTATTATTCTAGTGCCGAAAAAGGATGGTACATCACGTATGTGTGTTGATTGTAGAGGCATTAACAATATTACTATTCGTTATCGTCATCCTATTCCTAGGCTAGATGATATGCTTGATGAATTGAGTGGCTCTACAATATTCTCCAAAGTTGATTTGCGTAGTGGCTACCATCAAATTCGTATGAAATTGGGAGATGAATGGAAAACAGCATTTAAAACTAAGTTTGGATTATATGAGTGGTTAGTCATGCCTTTTGGGTTAACTAATGCACCTAGTACTTTCATGAGATTAATGAACGAAGTTTTACGTGCTTTCATTGGACGATTTGTGGTAGTTTACTTTGATGACATATTGATTTATAGCAGATCTTTGGAAGAACATTTGGAACATTTACGTGCTGTTTTTATTGCTCTACGTGATGCACGTTTGTTTGGTAACCTTGGGAAGTGCACCTTTTGCACCGACCGAGTATCTTTTCTTGGCTATGTTGTTACTTGATAGAGGCAAAGGTGTCCCGTCTTTCGATGAGATGGTGGATTTCGCTTTGGTGGAAGTCGACTTTGACGATCCGACTACGAACGTGCGAGGACGTCGCGCCTTAGCAATCGCTAAACCAACTCCGAGAGGTTATTGACCACGCCGGAGCACGATCAACCTGACCACGAGGGTCTGTTTCCTGCGAGCAAACGAAGAACAAGCAAGAAACTAAGATTGCAATCTGGATATTGCGAATATAAGATGAAAGCTTTATTGATCAAGGTGGGGTTCTGTGACGCCTTTGTCTGGTCGTTGAACACAAACGAAGTACGCGAAGTTGCAGCTATGGCGAACTTTTAATCTAAACAAAACCCAAAGTCTAAACGATGCCCTAAGGGCTGTATATATGGAGGAAGAGGGGGGGAATTTCGTGGCCCTTGGTGGAGCGGTCCGAAATCAACCCTATCTCTTGTTTCCCCACACATACGGACTCTAAAAATAGCCTATACTTATGTATGTCGAAATTACATGGGCCTGGCCCAATAATAAGGTGACGCAGCACCTAAAATAGCCTCGGGACGAAATTTGTGAAGTGGCATCTTGTATATTTCGTCCAAGGCTTCATGCACCCATTATGGTGGCTTCAAAGTCCTGAAATCATCACTTGTAACTCCGTTATTGTTCCCCTTGCGCATGCCATCATCTCCATGCTTGTTCTTGCTCCAATGTTCATCCTTCTCCAAGCTAGGCCCTTCATTTGTAAGCAAAACAAATGTATCCAATTTAGGCAGCATCATATTCTCATGAACATTAGAATCATTACCAAGAAACGAAAGTACCTGGTAATTTAGTTGGCGTGCACGAGCTCTAGTAATTGGTCCAGTATGTATAGCAGCAGGGGCTGTGGGTGTAACAATTGTATTGATGTCCTCATCATCCTCCCCTTCTTGAAATGAAGTCGTCCTCGACGGAAGTTCATCTTCCTCACCCAAATAAGGCTTCAAATCTGCAATGTTAAAAGTGGGACTAACCCCAAAATCTGCAGGCAGCTCAAGTTTATATGCATTATCATTTATTTTCTCTAACACCTTAAAGGGACCATCAGCACGTTGCATTAACTTTCATTTGCGCAAATCAGGAAATCTATCCTTACGCAAATGTAACCAAACAAGATCTCCAGGTGCAAACACAACATGTTTTCTACCCTTATCTCCAGCAAGTTTATATTTAGCATTCATGCGCTCAATGTTTTCCTTAGTTAACTCATGCATTTTTAAAATCAATTCAGCACGTTGTTTAGCATCAAAATTAACCTTCTCCGAAGATGGAAGAGGCAACAAATCAATAGGTGCACGAGGTAGGAAATCATACACAACTTCAAAAGGGCACATCTTAGTAGTAGAATGTAATGAACGATTATAAGCAAATTCAATATGAGGCAAGCATTCCTCCCACATTTTCTTATTATTCTTCAAAACAGCCCTAAGCATAGTAGACAACGTTCTATTGACTACTTCAGTTTGTCCATCAGTTTGGGGGTGACAAGTAGTACTAAAAAGCAGTTTAGTCCCCAACTTAGCCCATAAACATCTCCAAAAGTGGCTAAGAAATTTAGTATCACGATCTGAAACAATAGTATTTGGCACACCATGCAAGCGAATAATTTCACGAAAGAACAAATCAGCAACATTAACAGCATCATCGCTTTTATGACATGGTATAAAGTGTGCCATTTTCGAGAATCTATCCACGACAACAAATATGCTATCCCTCCCCTTCTTTGTACGAGGTAAACCTAAAACAAAGTCCATAGGTATATCCTCCCAAGGAACACTAGGTACAGGCAAAGGCATATATAAACCATGAGGATTGAGTCGTGACTTAGCTTTTTGACATGTAGTGCAGCGAGCAATAAAACGCTCAACATCCCGTCTCATCTTTGGCCAAAAGAAATGTGTAGCAAGTACGTCCTCCGTCTTCTTCACGCCAAAGTGTCCCATTAATCCTCCTCCATGCGCCTCCTGCAACAACAAAAGACGAACGGAGCTAGCTGGAATGCATAGCTTGTTAGCACGAAACACAAATCCATCGTTAACAACAAACTTGTTCCACATTCTTCCTTCTTTACAATTCTGCATTACATCTTTAAAATCAGCATCATGCACATATTGATCTTTGATGGTCTCCAAACCAAATATTTTGAAGTCAAGTTGTGAAAGCATAGTGTAGCGACGAGACAATGCATCAACAATAACATTTTCTTTTCCCTTCTTGTGTTTAATGACATAAGGGAAAGTCTCAATGAATTCAACCCATTTAGCATGTCTACGATTCAGTTTAGCTTCACATTTAATATGTTTCAAAGATTCATGATCAGAATGTATAACAAATTCTTTGGGCCATAAATAATGTTGCCATGTTTCTAAAGTCCGAACAAGAGCATATAATTCTTTATCATAAGTAGAATAATTCAGACTAGGCCCACTCAATTTTTCAGAAAAGTATGCAACAGGTTTGCCATCTTGTAATAACACACCTCCTAATCCAATTCCACTAGCATCACATTCAAGCTCAAAAGTCTTATTAAAATCAGGAAGTTGGAGTAAAGGAGCATGTGTCAACTTATCTTTCAATACCGTGAAGGCTTCTTCCTGTGCAGTACCCCAAAGAAAAGGCACATCTTTCTTTGTAAGCTCATTGAGAGGTGCAGCAATGGTGCTGAAATCTCTCACAAAACGCCTATAGAATCCAGCGAGGCCAAGAAAACTCCTCACTTGTGTGACCGTTTTGGGCTGCGGCCAACTCTCAATAGCTTCAATCTTGGCTTTATCAACTTCAATTCCCTGTGGAGTAACAACATAGCCAAGAAAAGATACTCGGTCGGTGCAAAAGGTGCACTTCCCAAGGTTACCAAACAAACGTGCATCACGTATGATGAGGACATCAATACAATTGTTACACCCACAGCCCCTGCTGCTATACATACTGGACCAATTACTAGAGCTCGTGCACGCCAACTAAATTACCAGGTACTTTCGTTTCTTGGTAATGATTCTAATGTTCATGAGAATATGATGCTGCCTAAATTGGATACATTTGTTTTGCTTACAAATGAAGGGCCTAGCTTGGAGAAGGATGAACATTGGAGGAAGAACAAGCATGGAGATGATGGCATGCACAAGGGAAACAAGAACGGAGTTACAAGTGATGATTTCAGGACTTTGAAGCCACCATAATGGGTGCATGAAGCCTTGGACGAAATATACAAGATGCCACTTCATAAATTTCGTCCCGAGGCTATTTTAGGTGCTGCGTCACCTTATTATTGGGCCAGGCCCATGTAATTTCGAAATACATAAGTATAGGCTATTTTTAGAGTCCGTATGTGTGGGGAAACAAGAGATAGGGTTGATTTCGGACCCCTCCACCAAGGGCCACGAAATTCCCCCCTCTTCCTCCATATATACAGCCGTTAGGGCATCGTTTAGACTTTGGGTTTTGTTTAGATTAAAAGTTCGCCATAGCTGCAACTTCGCGTACTTCGTTTGTGTTCAACGACCAGACAAAGGCGTCACAGAACCCCACCTTGATCAATAAAGCTTTCATCTTATATTCGCAATATCCAGATTGCAATCTTAGTTTCTTGCTTGTTCTTCATTTGCTCGCAGGAAACAGACCCTCGTGGTCAGGTTGATCGTGCTCCGGCGTGGTCAATAACCTCTCGGAGTTGGTTTAGCGATTGCTAAGGCGCGACGTCCTCGCACGTTCGTAGTCGGATCGTCAAAGTCGACTTCCACCAAAGCGATATCCATCATCTCATCGAAAGATCGGGACCCTCGCCTCTATCATAACCTCTCGGAGTTGGTTTAGCGATTGCTAAGGCGCGACGTCCTCGCACATTCGTAGTCGGATCGTCAAAGTCGACTGCCACCAAAGCGATATCCATCATCTCATCGAAAGACGGGACACCTTTGCCTCTATCAAAATATACCTCCTCCACCTCCTTTCCAGGGGAAGCAAATATGATAGCTCATTCTTAGGTGAGCTTTGCTCCTACCTCCTCCTCTTGAGAGAGAGAGACCACTCCCATGGAGTTCAAGACCTCCATGTATGAGAATATGATGCTGCCTAAATTGGATACATTTGTTTTGCTTACAAATGAAGGGCCTAGCTTGGAGAAGGATGAACATTGGAGCAAGAACAAGCACGGAGATGATGGCATGCGCAAGGGGAACAAGAACGGAGTTACAAGTGATGATTTCAGGACGTTGAAGCCACCATAATGAGTGCATGAAGCCTTGGACGAGATATACAAGATGCTACTTCATAATTTTCGTCCAGAGGCTATTCTAGGCGCTGCGTCACCTTATTATTGGGCTAGGCCCATGTATTTTCGAAATACTTGAGTATAGGCTGTTTTTAGAGTCCGCATATGTGGGGAAACAAGAGATAGGGTTGGTTTCGGACCCCTTCCCCAAGGGCCACGAAATTTCCCCCCTCTTCCTCCATATATACAGCCCTTAGGGTGTTGTTTAGACTTTGGGTTTTGTTTAGATTAAAAGTTCGCCATAGCTGCAACTTTGCGTACTTCGTTTGTGTTCAATGACCAGACAAAGGCGTCATAGAACCCCAACTTGATCAATAAAGCGTTCCTCTTATATTCGCAATATCCAGATTGCAATCTTAGTTTCTTGCTTGTTCTTCGTTTGCCTGCAGGAAACAGACCTTCGTGGTCAGGTTGATCATGCTCCGGCGTGGTCACTAACCTCTGGGAGTTGGTTTAGCGATTGCTAAGGCGCGACGTCCTCGCACGTTCGTAGTCGGATCGTCAAAGTCGACTTCCACCAAAGCGATATCCATCATCTCATCGAAAGACGGGACACCTTTGCCTCTATCAAGTGGTATCAGATTTCCAGGTTGCTCGGTCAGATTTTACAGTTTTTCGTAGTTTAGATCGAGTCTGTTCTTCATACCTATAGTCCACGAAAAAGCCAAAAAAAATTAGGGTTAGTTCATCCTATCCGAACCAGTCTGAGCCTTTGCATAGTCTTTTCAGTATTTTGCTTTGTTGAATTTGCAGTTGCATCGTCGCGTCAAGTTGCTGGTCTTAGCATCTAGTCTTTTAGAGTTTTGAGTTCTGGTCATAAGTTGTCACGCCGCCGTCGCACCATCATCATCGCCACTACCACCTACAACCACCGTTTCGAATCCGTATCCATATACCACCACCGCTTCCATATACCACCACCATATATGATGAGGACATCAATACAATTGTTACACCCACAGCCCCTGCTGCTATACATACTGGACCAATTACTAGAGCTCGTGCACGCCAACTAAATTACCAGGTACTTTCGTTTCTTGGTAATGATTCTAATGTTTATGAGAATATGATGCTGCCTAAATTGGATACATTTGTTTTGCTTACAAATGAAGGGCCTAGCTTGGAGAAGGATGAACATTGGAGCAAGAACAAGCATGGAGATGATGGCATGCGCAAGGGAAACAAGAACGGAGTTACAAGTGATGATTTCAGGACTTTGAAGCCACCATAATGGATGCATGAAGCCTTGGACGAAATATACAAGATGCCACTTTATAAATTTCGTCCCGAGGCTATTTTAGGTGCTGCGTCACCTTATTATTGGGCCAGGCCCATGTAATTTCGAAATACATAAGTATAGGCTATTTTTAGAGTCCGTATGTGTGGGGAAACAAGAGATAGGGTTGATTTCGGACCCCTCCACCAAGGGCCACGAAATTCCCCCCCTCTTCCTCCATATATACAGCCCTTAGGGCATCGTTTAGACTTTGGGTTTTGTTTAGATTAAAAGTTCGCCATAGCTGCAACTTCGCGTACTTCGTTTGTGTTCAACGACCAGACAAAGGCGGCACAGAACCCCACCTTGATCAATAAAGCTTTCATCTTATATTCGCAATATCCAGATTGCAATCTCAGTTTCTTGCTTGTTCTTCGTTTGCTCGCAGGAAACAGACCCTCGTGGTCAGGTTGATCGTGCTCCGGCGTGGTCAATAACCTCTCGGAGTTGGTTTAGCGATTGCTAAGGCGCGACGTCCTCGCACGTTCGTAGTCGGATCGTCAAAGTTGACTTCCACCAAAGCGAAATCCACCATCTCATCGAAAGACGGGACACCTTTGCCTCTATCAAGTGGTATCAGATTTCCAGGTTGCTCGGTGAGATTTTACAGTTTTTCGTAGTTTAGATCGAGTCTGTTCTTCATACCTACAGTCCACGAAAAAGCCACAAAAAAAATTAGGGTTAGTTCATCATATCCGAACCAATCTGAGCCTTTGCATAATCTTTTTAGGGTTTTGCTTTGTTGAATTTGCGGTTGCATCGTCGTGTCTAGTTGCTGGTCTTAGAGTCTAGTCTTCTAGAGTTTCGAGTTCTGGTCATAAGTTGTCACGCCGCCGCCGCACCATCATCATCGCCCCTGCCATCTACCTCCACCGCTCCGAATCCGTATCCATATACCACCACCAATCCGTGTCCATATACCACCACCGATCCATATCCATATACTACCATCGCTACCACCACCGCTGCCATATACCACCACCATATATCCACCACCAATCCGAGTTCCTTGCTTATTAGGGTTGTTTTCGAGATCCATCTAGATTCCGATTCGTGTTTCCTTGCCGGAGTAGGTTTCGGAAAAAAAAAAGAGTCGGGTAGCCACGCTCCGTTTAGGCCCAAAATTTTTCGAAAACGCATTTTTCGAAAAAATTTCTGGCTATCCTATTTTTAGGTGTTTCTGAGTGTTTTGAGACAGGTGCCATTATAGGAAGTTTTTTTGACCCGTTTCCAGTTTTTGGGTCCGGGCAGTCGAAAAAAAAAAATTGGTCGAAAAATTTCGTACCCATCCTGTCAGTTTGAGCTAGGAAGAGTTTTGAGACACTCGCCATTATAGTGATTTTTCGCAAAAAAAAAGCAGCGCAAAAAAAAGAGCGCAAAAAAAAAGAGCGAAAAAAAAAAATTCAGAGTGTGTTTTTCCCTTGTTTACGTGTCGCGCCGTGATTTTGTTGGTGTTCTAGGCTCGCGTCTCTAGCACAGTCTAGCCTAGGACCAGCACAGTACCGTCGTTGAGCGTTTATTCAAGTTTGCATCTCTGAATTGATTATTGCTGACCCTTTTTGCTACCATAGTATAAGCCTTCCCAGCTCCACATACATCTACTTCGTGCGTTTGACTCTCCCTGGTAATCGCTCTATCCAAGCTTTGAGAGTTTTGACTACAACGGTTGCCGATCACCGCCTGTTGCTGGGTAAGAACTGGTAAGAATTTGAGTTTTGCTTGACGGATTTGTGACACCCACCACCACCACTTGTTCGTAGTCTGTAGGATCATATTCTTGTGTGTTTCTATTGCTGCTAACCATGCCAGGATCACAAGCCGACGAGATTGACTGGGAGAATTTATCGAACAAGGAGCTTCATGATAAGTTTCAGCAAATGATGACTGAACAGGTGCAAGATGTGCTGAACAATTTTGAAGAGGCCATGGAGAAGATCACTGGCCTTGAGAAGACGTTCGAAACAAAGCTCGATAACAGATTTAATGAATTGCTCGCGCGTCTTCCACCACCACCACCCGCTGCACCTAACGCACCTCTCCAACAACAACAACAACGACTACCTCCACGTCGCGAAATAGACCTTCGCCGAGCGAGCCGTGTTCCTCTTGCGTTTGGCCAAACTGTTGGTGCTGCTGTTGATACTTCTGTGGCTCCTGCTACTGCTGTTGCTGGTACCCAGGAGGATGATGAGTATGCGGGCGCTTATGAGGATGAGGTTGATCAAAATCAGATCTACGAGCAGCCACCAGCACCACCACCAGCAGGTCGACCTCAGGTATATATTCGTAATGGTAGGCCTGCACCACCACCTCAGGTACGCGATGATGTCCATATTCCTAAACTAAAATTGAATATTCCACCATTTGAGGGTAGATATGTTCCTGATATATATCTTACTTGGGAGTTAGAAACTGAACAACGATTTACATGTTTACAATATCCCGAGGAGAGACGGGTTGCTGCTGCTGTTTGTGCTTTCACTAGTTTTGCATGTGTATGGTGGTCTGAACATTGTAGATTATATCCTATTCCCGCTACTTGGGCTGCTTTGAAAACTGCTATGCGTACTCGTTGGGTTCCACCATATTATCAACGTGAATTGCTTCAAAAATTACAGCGCTTAAGACAAGGAAAAAATTCTGTAGAAGAATATTATCAGGAATTACAAACTGGCATGATTAGATGTGGTATTGTTGAGGAGAATGAAGCTATGCTTGCACGTTTTCTGGGTGGATTAAATAGAGAGATTCAGACCATTCTAGACTATAAGGAGTATACTAATATCACTCGTTTATTCCATCTTGCTTGTAAAGCTGAACGTGAAGTGCAGGATCGACAAGCATTGGGGCGAACTAACTTTTCTGCAGGCCGACCTTCATCATGGACACCACGTGCATCTTCTACTTCAACTGCACCAGCACCTCCATCCGGTGCCACCTCCAGCCGTGATACAAGAAAACAGGCACAACCACCATTATCTGCCAAGAGCCCACCTGCGGGGCCTGCACAGCGTTCTTCTTCTTCCATGGCATCAACAGGGCACACAAGTGATATTATTTGTCGTCGTTGTAAGGGAGGAGGTCATTATGCGAGAGAATGCAAATCTCCGCGTGTGATGATTGCTACCGCGGATGGTGGATATGAGTCCGCTAGTGACTATGATGAGGAGACTTTGGCTCTTATTACACGTGAAGAACATGGTGGAGATGATTCTGATCATGAGACGCAATACATGGCTCCTGAAGACGCTGGCAGGTATGAATGTTTAGTTGCTCAACGTGTTTTGAGTGTGCAGGTCACACAAGCTGAGCAAAATCAGAGGCACAATTTGTTCCATACCAAGGGAGTTGTGAAGGAACGTTCTGTGCGCGTTATAATAGACGGAGGGAGCTGCAACAACTTGGCTAGCATGGAGATGGTGGAGAAGCTTTCTCTCACCACAAGACCACATCCACATCCTTACTACATCCAATGGTTCAACAACAGCGGCAAGGTTAAGGTAACACGTACTGTTCGTGTGCATTTTAGTATCTCTACATATGCTGATTATGTTGATTGTGATGTGGTACCTATGCAAGCATGTTCCTTATTACTTGGTAGACCATGGCAATTTGATAAAAATTCTGTACACCATGGTAGAAACAATCACTATACTCTTGTTCATAAGGATAAAAATATTACTTTGCTTCCTATGACTCCTGATTCCATTTTGAAAGATGATATTAATAGAGCTAATAAAGCAAAACAGGAGAAGAATAAGAGTGAAAATCAGATTGTGGCAAAAGAATTTGAGCAACAAATGAAGCCTAATAATAAACCATCTAGTGTTGCTTCTGAAATTAATTTGAAAAGTGCATGTTTATTTGCCACCAAATCTGATATTGATGAGCAAGATTTCAGCAAATCTGTTTGCTATGCTTTTGTGTGCAAAGAGGCATTATTTTCATTCGAGAACGTGCCTTCCTCTTTGCCTCCTGCTGTCACTAACATTTTGCAGGAGTTTGCTGACGTTTTTCCACAAGACGTGCCACCGGGATTACCGCCTATTCGAGGGATTGAGCATCAGATTGACTTAATTCCCGGTGCTTCACTGCCAAACCGTGCACCATACCGTACCAATCCAGAGGAGACGAAGGAGATTATGCGTCAAGTACAAGAGCTTCTCGACAAAGGTTATATACGCGAATCCCTTAGTCCTTGTGCTGTTCCTATTATTCTAGTGCCGAAAAAGGATGGTACATCACGTATGTGTGTTGATTGTAGAGGCATTAATAATATTACTATTCGTTATCGTCATCCTATTCCTAGGCTAGATGATATGCTTGATGAATTGAGTGGCTCTACAATATTCTCCAAAGTTGATTTGCGTAGTGGCTACCATCAAATTCGTATGAAATTCGGAGATGAATGGAAAACAGCATTTAAAACTAAGTTTGGATTATATGAGTGGTTAGTCATGCCTTTTGGGTTAACTAATGCACCTAGTACTTTCATGAGATTAATGAACGAAGTTTTACGTGCTTTCATTGGACGATTTGTGGTAGTTTACTTTGATGACATATTGATTTATAGCAGATCTTTGGAAGAACATTTGGAACATTTACGTGCTGTTTTTATTGCTCTACGTGATGTGATAGAGGCAAAGGTGTCCCGTCTTTCGATGAGATGGTGGATTTCGCTTTGGTGGAAGTCGACTTTGACGATCCGACTACGAACGTGCGAGGACGTCGCGCCTTAGCAATCGCTAAACCAACTCCGAGAGGTTATTGACCACGCCGGAGCACGATCAACCTGACCACGAGGGTCTGTTTCCTGCGAGCAAACGAAGAACAAGCAAGAAACTAAGATTGCAATCTGGATATTGCGAATATAAGATGAAGCTTTATTGATCAAGGTGGGGTTCTGTGACGCCTTTGTCTGGTCGTTGAACACAAACGAAGTACGCGAAGTTGCAGCTATGGCGAACTTTTAATCTAAACAAAACCCAAAGTCTAAACGATGCCCTAAGGGCTGTATATATGGAGGAAGAGGAGGGAATTTCGTGGCCCTTGGTGGAGGAGTCCGAAATCAACCCTATCTCTTGTTTCCCCACACATACGGACTCTAAAAATAGCCTATACTTATGTATTTCGAAATTACATGGGCCTGGCCCAATAATAAGGTGACGCGGCACCTAAAATAGCCTCGGGACGAAATTTATGAAGTGGCATCTTGTATATTTCGTCCAAGGCTTCATGCACCCATTATGGTGGCTTCAAAGTCCTGAAATCATCACTTGTAACTCCGTTCTTGTTCCCCTTGCGCATGCCATCATCTCCATGCTTGTTCTTGCTCCAATGTTCATCCTTCTCCAAGCTAGGCCCTTCATTTGTAAGCAAAACAAATGTATCCAATTTAGGCAGCATCATATTCTCATGAACATTAGAATCATTTCCAAGAAACGAAAGTACCTGGTAATTTAGTTGGCGTGCACGAGCTCTAGTAATTGGTCCAGTATGTATAGCAGCAGGGGCTGTGGGTGTAACAATTGTATTGATGTCCTCATCAGAGGGAGCTGCAACAACTTGGCTAGCATGGAGATGGTGGAGAAGCTTTCTCTCACCACAAGACCACATCCACATCCTTACTACATCCAATGGTTCAACAACAGCGGCAAGGTTAAGGTAACACGTACTGTTCGTGTGCATTTTAGTATCTCTACATATGCTGATTATGTTGATTGTGATGTGGTACCTATGCAAGCATGTTCTTTATTACTTGGTAGACCATGGCAATTTGATAAAAATTCTGTACACCATGGTAGAAACAATCACTATACTCTTGTTCATAAGGATAAAAATATTACTTTGCTTCCTATGACTCCTGATTCCATTTTGAAAGATGATATTAATAGAGCTAATAAAGCAAAACAGGAGACGAATAAGAGTGAAAATCAGATTGTGGCAAAAGAATTTGAGCAACAAATGAAGTCTAATAATAAATCATCTAGTGTTGCTTCTGAAATTAAATTGAAAAGTGCATGTTTATTTGCCACCAAATCTGATATTGATGAGCTAGATTTCAGCAAATCTGTTTGCTATGCTTTTGTGTGCAAAGAGGCATTATTTTCATTCGAGGACGTGCCTTCCTCTTTGCCTCCTGCTGTCACTAACATTTTGCAGGAGTTCGCTGACGTCTTTCCACAAGACGTGCCGCCGGGATTACCGCCTATTCGAGGGATTGAGCATCAGATTGACTTAATTCCCGTGCTTCACTGCCAAACCGTGCACCATACCGTACCAATCCAGAGGAGACGAAGGAGATTATGCGCCAAGTACAAGAGCTTCTCGACAAAGGTTATATACGCGAATCCCTTAGTCCTTGTGCTGTTCCTATTATTCTAGTGCCGAAAAAGGATGGTACATCACGTATGTGTGTTGATTGTAGAGGCATTAATAATATTACTATTCGTTATCGTCATCCTATTCCTAGGCTAGATGATATGCTTGATGAATTGAGTGGCTCTACAATATTCTCCAAAGTTGATTTGCGTAGTGGCTACCATCAAATTCGTATGAAATTCGGAGATGAATGGAAAACAGCATTTAAAACTAAGTTTGGATTATATGAGTGGTTAGTCATGCCTTTTGGGTTAACTAATGCACCTAGTACTTTCATGAGATTAATGAATGAAGTTTTACGTGCTTTCATTGGACGATTTGTGGTAGTTTACTTTGATGACATACTGATTTATAGCAGATCTTTGGAAGAACATTTGGAACATTTACGTGCTGTTTTTATTGCTCTACGTGATGCATGTTTGTTTGGTAACCTTGGGAAGTGCACCTTTTGCACCGACCGAGTATCTTTTCTTGGCTATGTTGTTACTCCACAGGGAATTGAAGTTGACAAAGCCAAGATTGAAGCTATTGAGAGTTGGCCGCAGCCCAAAACGGTCACACAAGTGAGGAGTTTTCTTGGCCTCGCTGGATTCTATAGGCGTTTTGTGAGAGATTTCAGCACCATTGCTGCACCTCTCAACGAGCTTACAAAGAAGGATGTGCCTTTTGTTTGGGGTACCGCACAGGAAGAAGCCTTCACGGTATTGAAAGATAAGTTGACACATGCTCCTTTACTCCAACTTCCTGATTTTAATAAGACTTTTGAGCTTGAATGTGATGCTAGTGGAATTGGATTAGGAGGTGTGTTATTACAAGATGGCAAACCTGTTGCATACTTTTCTGAAAAATTGAGTGGGCCTAGTCTGAATTATTCTACTTATGATAAAGAATTATATGCTCATGTTCGGACTTTAGAAACATGGCAACATTATTTATGGCCCAAAGAATTTGTTATACATTCTGATCATGAATCTTTGAAACATATTAAAAGTCAAGCTAAACTGAATCGTAGACATGCTAAATGGGTTGAATTCATTGAGACTTTCCCTTATGTCATTAAACACAAGAAGGGAAAAGAAAATGTTATCGCTGATGCATTGTCTCGTCGCTATACTATGCTTTCACAACTTGACTTCAAAATATTTGGTTTGGAGACCATCAAAGATCAATATGTGCATGATGCTGATTTTAAAGATGTAATGCAGAATTGTAAAGAAGGAAGAATGTGGAACAAGTTTGTCGTTAACGATGGATTTGTGTTTCGTGCTAACAAGCTATGCATTCCAGCTAGCTCCGTTCGTCTTTTGTTGTTGCAGGAGGCGCATGGAGGAGGATTAATGGGACACTTTGGCGTGAAGAAGACGGAGGACGTACTTGCTACACATTTCTTTTGGCCAAAGATGAGACGGGATGTTGAGCGTTTTATTGCTCGATGCACTACATGTCAAAAAGCTAAGTCACGACTCAATCCTCATGGTTTATATATGCCTTTGCCTGTACCTAGTGTTCCTTGGGAGGATATATCTATGGACTTTGTTTTAGGTTTACCTCGAACAAAGAAGGGGCGGGATAGCATATTTGTTGTCGTGGATAGATTCTCGAAAATGGCACACTTTATACCATGTCATAAAAGCGATGATGCTGTTAATGTTGCTGATTTGTTCTTTCGTGAAATTATTCGCTTGCATGGTGTGCCAAATACTATTGTTTCAGATCGTGATACTAAATTTCTTAGCCACTTTTGGAGATGTTTATGGGCTAAGTTGGGGACTAAACTGCTTTTTAGTACTACTTGTCACCCCCAAACTGATGGACAAACTGAAGTAGTCAATAGAACGTTGTCTACTATGCTTAGGGCTGTTTTGAAGAATAATAAGAAAATGTGGGAGGAATGCTTGCCTCATATTGAATTTGCTTATAATCGTTCATTGCATTCTACTACTAAGATGTGCCCTTTTGAAGTTGTGTATGGTTTCCTACCTCGTGCACCTATTGATTTGTTGCCTCTTCCATCTTCGGAGAAGGTTAAATTTGATGCTAAACAACGTGCTGAATTGATTTTAAAAATGCATGAGTTAACTAAGGAAAACATTGAGCGCATGAATGCTAAATATAAACTTGCTGGAGATAAGGGTAGAAAACATGTTGTGTTTGCACCTGGAGATCTTGTTTGGTTACATTTGCGTAAGGATAGATTTCCTGATTTGCGCAAATCAAAGTTAATGCCACGTGCTGATGGTCCCTTTAAGGTGTTAGAGAAAATAAATGATAATGCATATAAACTTGAGCTGCCTGCAGATTTTGGGGTTAGTCCCACTTTTAACATTGCAGATTTGAAGCCTTATTTGGGTGAGGAAGATGAACTTCCGTCGAGGACGACTTCATTTCAAGAAGGGGAGGATGATGAGGACATCAATACAATTGTTACACCCACAGCCCCTGCTGCTATACATACTGGACCAATTACTAGAGCTCGTGCACGCCAACTAAATTACCAGGTACTTTCGTTTCATGGTAATGATTCTAATGTTCATGAGAATATGATGCTGCATAAATTGGATACATTTGTTTTGCTTACAAATGAAGGGCCTAGCTTGGAGAAGGATGAACATTGGAGCAAGAACAAGCATGGAGATGATGGCACGCGCAAGGGAAACAAGAACGGAGTTACAAGTGATGATTTCAGGACTTTGAAGCCACCATAATGGGTGCATGAAGCCTTGGACGAAATATACAAGATGCCACTTCATAAATTTCGTCCCGAGGCTATTTTAGGTGCTGCGTCACCTTATTATTGGGCCAGGCCCATGTAATTTCGAAATACATAAGTATAGGCTATTTTTAGAGTCCGTATGTGTGCGGAAACAAGAGATAGGGTTGATTTCGGACCCCTCCACCAAGGGCCACGAAATTCCCCCCCTCTTCCTCCATATATACAGCCCTTAGGGCATCGTTTAGACTTTGGGTTTTGTTTAGATTAAAAGTTCGCCATAGCTGCAACTTCGCGTACTTCGTTTGTGTTCAACGACCAGACAAAGGCGGCACAGAACCCCACCTTGATCAATAAAGCTTTCATCTTATATTCGCAATATCCAGATTGCAATCTCAGTTTCTTGCTTGTTCTTCGTTTGCTCGCAGGAAACAGACCCTCGTGGTCAGGTTGATCGTGCTCCGGCGTGGTCAATAACCTCTCGGAGTTGGTTTAGCGATTGCTAAGGCGCGACGTCCTCGCACGTTCGTAGTCGGATCGTCAAAGTCGACTTCCACCAAAGCGAAATCCACCATCTCATCGAAAGACGGGACACCTTAGCCTCTATCAATATATCCACCACCAATCCGAGTTCCTTGCATATTAGGTTTGTTTTCGAGATCCATCTAATTTCCGATTTGTGTTTCCTTGCCTGAGTAGGTTTCAAAAAAAAAGAGTCTGGACACACCGGGGCAGTTTTTAGGCCAAAATTTCGGCGACCGAAAATATTTTTTCCCTATCCTATTTTTAGGTCCCAGGGAGTATTTTGAGACACTCGCCATCATAGTGATTTTTTGTCGCACTTTTTCGTCATCGCTGCCCTGATTTCCGAAAAAAAAATTGTCAAAAAATTTCGTGCCCATCCTGTCAGTTTGACCTGGGAAGAGTTTTGAGACACTCGCCATTATAGTGATTATTCGCCAAAAAGAAGAGGAGCGCAAAAAAAAAGCAGAGCGCAAAAAAAAGCAAATTTTTTTTCCAGAGTGTGCTTCTCCCTTGTTTACGTGCAGCGCCGTGATTTTGTTAGTGTTCTAGGCTCGCGTCTCTAGCAGGGTCTAGCCTAGGACCAGCACAGTACCGTTGTTGAGCGTTTATTCAACTTTGCATCTCTGAATTGATTATTGCTGATCCTTTTTGCTACCATATTATAAGCCTTCCCAGCTCCACATACATCTACGTCGTGTGTTTGACTCTCCCTGGTAATCGCTCTATCCAAGCTTTGAGAGTTTTGACTACAACGGTTGCCGATCACCGCCTGCTGCTGGGTAAGAACTGGTAAGAATTTGAGTTTTGCTTGACGGATTTGTGACACCCACCACCACCACTTGTTAGTAGTCTGTAGGATCATATTCTTGTGTGTTTGTATTGCTGCTAACCATGCCAGGATCACAAGCCGACGAGATTGACTGGGAGAACTTAACGAACAAGGAGCTTCATGATAAGTTTCAGCAAATGATGACTGAACAAGTGCAAGATGTGCTGAACAATTTTGAAGAGGCCATGGAGAAGATCAATGGCCTCGAGAAGACGTTCGAAACAAAGCTCGCTAACAGATTTAATGAACTGCTTGCGCGTTTTCCACCGGCTGCACCTGCCGCACCTCTGCAACAACAACAACAACAACAACTACCTCCACGTCGCGAAACAGCCCTCCGCCGAGCGAGCCGTGTCCTTCTTCAGCCTGGCCAAACTGTTGGTGCTGCTGTTGATACTTCTGTGGCTCCTGCTGCTGATGCGGAGGATGATTATGCGGGAGATTACGACGATGAGGTTGATCAAAATCAGAACTACGTGCAACCACCAGCACCACAACCACCAGGTCGTCCACATGCAAATAATCACAATGGTAGGGCTCTCCCTCAGGTACGAGATCATGACCATCTTCCTAAACTGAAACTGAATATTCCACCATTTGAGGGTAGATATGTTCCTGATATATATCTTACTTGGGAGTTAGAAACTGAAAAATGATTTGCATGATTACAATATCCTGAGGAGAGACGTGTTCCTGCTACTATTTGTGCTTTCACTAGCTTTGCATGTGTTTGGTGGTCTGAACATTGTAGATTATATCCTATTCCAGCTACATGGGCTGCTTTGAAAACTACTATGCGTACTCGTTGGGTTCCACCAATTATCAACGTGAATTGCTTCAAAAATTGCAGCGTTTGAGACAAGGAAAAAATTCTGTAGAACAATATTATCAGGAATTACAAACTGGCATGATTAGATGTGGTATTGTTGAGGAGAATGAACCTATGCTTGCACGTTTTATGGGTGGATTAAATAGAGAGATTCAGACCATTCTAGAGTATAAGGAGTATACTAATATTACTCGTTTATTCCATCTTGCTTGTAAAGCTGAACGTGAAGTGCAGGATCGACAAGCATTGGCGCGGACTAACTTTTCTGCAGGTCGACCTTCATCATGGACACCGCGTGCATCTTCTACTTCAACTGTACCAGCACCTCCATTAGGTGCCACCTCCAGCCGTGATACAAGAGAGCGGGCACAACCACCACTATCTGCCAAGAGCGCACCTGTCGGGCCTACAGAGAGCTCTTCTTCTTCCATGGCATCAACTGGGCACACAAGTGATATTATTTGTCGTCGTTGTACGGGAAGAGGTCATTATGCGAGAGAATGCAAATCTCAGCGTGTGATGATTGCTACTGAGGATGGTGGGTATGAGTCCACTAGTGACTATGATGAGGAGACGTTGGCTCTTATTACACGTGAAGAACACGGTGGAGATGATTCTGATCATGAGACGCAATACATGGCTCCTAAAGACGCTGACAGGTATGAATGTTTAGTTGCTCAACGTGTTTTGAGTGTGTAGGTCACACAAGCTGAGCAAAATCAGAGGCATAATTTGTTCCATACAAAGGGAGTTATGAAGGAACGTTCTGTGCGCGTCATCATAGACGGAGGGAGCTGCAACAACTTGGCTAGCATGGAGATGGTGCAGAAGCTCTCTCTCACCACAAGACCACACCCACATCCTTACTACATCCAATGGTTCAACAACAACGGCAAGGTTAAGGTAACACGTACTGTTCTTGTGCATTTTAGTATCTCTACATATGCTGATTATGTTGATTGTGATGTGGTACCTATGCAAGCATGTTCCTTATTACTTGGTAGACAATGGCAATTTGATAAAAATTCTGTACACCATGGTAGAAACAATTAGTACACTCTTGTTCATAAGGATAAAAATATTACTTTGCTTCCTATGACTCCTGATTCCATTTTGAAAGATTATATTAATAGAGCTAATAAAGCAAAACAGGAGCAGAGTAAGAGTGAAAATCAGATTGTGGCAAAAGAATTTGAGCAACAAATGAAGCCTAACAATAAACCATCTAGTGTTGCTTCTGAAATTAAATTGAAAAGTGCATGTTTATTTGCCACCAAATCTGATATTGATGAGCTACATTTCAGCAAATCTGTTTGCTATGCTTTTGTGTGCAAAGAGGCATTATTTTCATTTGAGGACGTGCCTTCCTCTTTGCCTCCTGCTGTCACTAACACTTTGCAGGAGTTCGGTGACGTCTTTCCACAAGACGTGCCACCGGGATTACCGCCTATTCGAGGGATTGAGCATCATATTGACTTAATTCCAGGTGCTTCACTGCCAAACCATGCGCCATACCATACCAATCCAAAGGAGACGAAGGAGATTATGCGTCAAGTACAAGAGCTTATCGACAAAGATTATATACGCGAATCCCTTAGTCCTTGTGTTGTTCCTATTATTGTAGTGCCGAAAAAGGATGGTACATCGCGTATGTGTGTTGATCGTAGAGGCATTAATAATATTACTATTCGTTATCGTCATCCTATTCCTAGGCTAGATGATATGCTTGATGAATTGAGTGCCTCTACAATATTCTCCAAAGTTGATTTGCATAGTGGATACCATCAACTTCGTATGAAATTGGGGGATGAATGGAAAACAACATTTAAAACTAAGTTTGGATTATGTAAGTGGTTAGTCATGCCTATTGGATTAACTAATGAACCTAGTACTTTCATGAGATTAATGAACGAAGTTTTACGTGCTTTCATTGGACGATTTGGGGTAGTTTACTTTGATTATATATTGATTTATAGCAGACCTTTGGAGGAACATTTGGAACATTTACGTGCTGTTTTTATTGCTCTACGTGATGCATGTTTGTTTGGTAACCTTGGGAAGTGCACCTTTTGCACCAACCGAGTGTCTTTTCTTGGCTATGTTGTTACTCCACAGGGAATTGAAGTTGATAAAGCCAAGATTGAAGCTATTGAGAGTTGGCCGCAGCCCAAAACGATCACACAAGTGAGGAGTTTTCTTGGCCTCATTTTATAGGCATTTTGTGAGCTTACAAAGAAGGATGTGCCTTTTGTTTGGGGTACCACACAGGAAGAAGCCTTCACAGTGTTGAAAGATAAGTTGACACATGCTCCTTTACTCCAACTTCCTGATTTTAATAAGACATTTGAGCTGGAATGTGATGCTAGTGGAATTGGATTAGGAGGTGTGTTATTACAAGATGGCAAACCTGTTGCATACTTTTCTGAAAAATTGAGTGGGCCTAGTCTGAATTATTCTATTTATGATAAAGAATTATGCTCTTGTTCGGACTTTAGAAACATGGCAACATTATTTATGGCCCAAAGAATTTGTTATACATTCTTATCATGAATCTTTGAAACATATTAAAAGTCAAGCTAAACTGAATCGTAGACATGCTAAATGGGTTGAATTCATTGAGACGTTCCCTTATGTCATTAAACACAAGAAGGGTAAAGAAAATGTTATTGCTGATGCATTGTCTCGTCGCTATACTGTGCTTTCACAACTTGACTTCAAAATATTTGGTTTGGAGACCATCAAAGATCAATATTAGCATGATGCTGATTTTAAAGATGTATTGCAGAATTGTAAAGAAGGAAGACCATGGAACAAGTTCGTCGTCAATGATGGATTTGTGTTCCATGCTAACAAGCTATGCATTCCAGCTAGCTCCGTTCGTCTTTTGTTGTTGCAGGAGGCGCATGGAGGAGGACTAATGGGACACTTTGGCGTGAAGAAGGCGGAGGACGTACTTGCTACACATTCCTTTTGGCCAAAGATGAGACGGGATGTTGAGCGCTTTGTTGCTCACTACACTACATGTCAAAAAGCTAAGTCGCGACTTAATCCTTAGGTTTATATATGCCTTTGCCTGTACCTAGTATTCCTTGGGAGGATATATCTATGGACTTTGTTTTAGGTTTACCTCGAACAAAGAAGGGGAGGGATAGCATATTTGTGGTCGTGGATAGATTCTCAAAAATGGCACACTTTATACCATGTCATAAAAGCGATGATACTGTTAACGTGGCTGATTTGTTCTTCCATGAAATTATTTGCTTGCATGGTGTGCCAAATACTATTGTTTCAGATCGTGATACTGAATTTCTTAGCCACTTTTGGAGATGTTTATGGGCTAAGTTGGGGACTAAACTACTTTTTAGTACTACTTGTCACCCCCAAACTGATGGACAAACTAAAGTAGTCAATAGAACATTGTCTACTATGCTTAGGGCTGTTTTGAAGAATAATAAGAAAATGTGGGAAGAATGCTTGCCTCATATTGAATTTGCTTATAATCGTTCATTGGATTCTACTACTAAGATGTGCCCGTTTGAAATTGTGTATGGTTTCCTACCTCGTGCACCTATTGATTTGTTGCGTCTTCCATCTTCGGAGAAGTTTAATTTTGATGCTAAACAAGCTGCCAAATTGATTATAAAAATGCATGAGTTAACTAAGGAAAACATTGAGCGTATGAATGCTAAATATAAACTTGCTGGAGATAAAGGTAGAAAACATGTTGTGTTTGCACCTGGAGATCTTGTTTGGTTACATTTGCGTAAGGATAGATTTCCTGATTTGCGCAAGTCAAAGCTAATGCCACGTGCTGATGGTCCTTTTAAGGTGTTAGATAAAATAAATGATAATGCATATAAACTTGAGTTGCCTGCAGATTTTGGGGTTAGTCCCACTTTTAACATTGCAGATTTGAAGACTTATTTGGGTGAGGAAGATGAGCTTCCGTCGAGGACGAGTTCATTTCAAGAAGGGGAGGATGATGAGGACATCAATACCATTGTTACACCCACAGCCCCTGCTGTTATACATACTGGACCAATTACTAGAGCTCGCGCACGCCAATTAAATTACCAGGTACTTTCGTTTCTTGGTAATGATTCTAATGTTCATGAGAATATGATGCTGCCTAAATTGGATACATTTGTTTTGCTTACAAATGAAGGGCCTATGATGAGGACATCAATACAATTGTTACACCCACAGCCCCTGCTGCTATACATACTGGACCAATTACTAGAGCTCGTGCATGCCAACTAAATTACCAGGTACTTTCGTTTCTTGGTAATGATTTTAATGTTCATGAGAATATGATGCTGCCTAAATTGGATACATTTGTTTTGCTTACAAATGAAGGGCCTAGCTTGGAGAAGGATGAACATTGGAGCAAGAACAAGCATGGAGATGATGGCATGCGCAAGGGGAACAAGAACGGAGTTACAAGTGATGATTTCAGGACTTTGAAGCCACCATAATTGGTGCATGAAGCCTTGGACGAAATATACAAGATGCCACTTCATAAATTTCGTCCCGAGGCTATTTTAGGTGCTGCGTCACCTTATTATTGGGCCAGGCCCATGTAATTTCGAAATACATAAGTATAGGCTATTTTTAGAGTCCGTATGTGTGGGGAAACAAGAGATAGGGTTGATTTCGGACCCCTCCACCAAGGGCCACGAAATTCCCCCCCTCTTCCTCCATATATACAGCCCTTAGGGCATCGTTTAGACTTTGGGTTTTGTTTAGATTAAAAGTTCGCCATAGCTGCAACTTCGCGTACTTCGTTTGTGTTCAACGACCAGACAAAGGCGTCACAGAACCCCACCTTGATCAATAAAGCTTTCATCTTATATTCACAATATCCAGATTGCAATCTCAGTTTCTTGCTTGTTCTTCGTTTGCTCGCAGGAAACAGACCCTCGTGGTCAGGTTGATCGTGCTCCGGCGTGGTCAATAACCCCTCGGAGTTGGTTTAGCGATTGCTAAGGCGCGACGTCCTCGCACGTTCGTAGTCGGATCGTCAAAGTCGACTTCCACCAAAGCGATATCCATCATCTCATCGAAAGACGGGACACCTTTACCTCTATCAATCACTGGCTTTGAGAAGACGTTCGAAACAAAGCTCGATAACAAGTTTAATGAATTGCTTGCGCGTCTTCCACCACCACCACCCGCTGCAGCTAACGCACCTCTCCAACAACAACAACAACGACTACCTCCACGTCGCGAAGCAGACCTCCGCCGAGCAAGCCGTGTTCCTCTTGCGTTTGGCCAAACTGTTGGTGCTGCTGTTGATACTTCTGTGGCTCCTGCTGCTGATGCGGAGGAGGATGATTATGTGGGAGATTATGAGGATGAGGTTGATCAAAATCAACACTACGTGCAGCCACCTGTACCACCACCAGCAGGTCGACCTCAGGTATATATTCGTAATGGTAGGCCTGCACCACCACCTCAGGTACGAGATGATGTCCATATTCCTAAACTGAAATTGAATATTCCACCATTTGAGGGTAGATATGTTCCTGATATATATCTTACTTGGGAGTTAGAAACTGAACAACGATTTACATGTTTACAATATCCTGAGGAGAGACGAGTTGCTGCTGCCGTTTGTGCTTTCACTAGTTTTGCATGTGTATGGTGGTCTGAACATTGTAGATTATATCCTATTCCAACTACTTGGGCTGCTTTGAAAACTGCTATCCGTACGCGTTGGGTTCCACCATATTATCAACGTGAATTGCTTCAAAAATTGCAGCGTTTAAGACAAGGGAAAAATTCTGTAGAAGAATATTATCAGGAATTACAAACTGGCATGATTAGATGTGGTATTGTTGAGGAGAATGAAGCTATGCTTGCACGTTTTCTAGGTGGATTAAATAGAGAGATTCAGACCATTCTAGACTATAAGGAGTATACTAATATCACTCGTTTATTCCATCTTGCTTGTAAAGCTGAACGTGAAGTGCAGGATCGACAAGCATTGGGGCGAACTAACTTTTCTGCAGGCCGACCTTCATCATGGACACCACGTGCATCTTCTACTTCAACTGCACCAGCACCTCCATCCGGTGCCACCTCCAGCCGTGATACAAGAAAACAGGCACAACCACCATTATCTGCCAAGAGCGCACCTGCGGGGCCTGCACAGCGTTCTTCTTCTTCCATGGCATCAACAGGGCACACAAGTGATATTATTTGTCGTCGTTGTAAGGGAGGAGGTCATTATGCGAGGGAATGCAAATCTCCGCGTGTGATGATTGCTACCGCGGATGGTGGATATGAGTCCGCTAGTGACTATGATGAGGAGACATTGGCTCTTATTACACGTGAAAAACATGGTGGAGATGATTCTGATCATGAGACGCAATACATGGCTCCTGAAGACGCTGACAGGTATGAATGTTTAGTTGCTCAACGTGTTTTGAGTGTGCAGGTCACACGAGCTGAGCAAAATCAGAGGCACAATTTGTTCCATACCAAGGGAGTTGTGAAGGAACGTTCTGTGCGCGTCATAATAGACGGAGGGAGCTGCAACAACTTGGCTAGCATGGAGATGGTGGAGAAGCTTTCTCTCACCACAAGACCACATCCACATCCTTACTACATCCAATGGTTCAACAACAGCGGCAAGGTTAAGGTAACACGTACTGTTCGTGTGCATTTTAGTATCTCTACATATGCTGATTATGTTGATTGTGATGTGGTACCTATGCAAGCATGTTCCTTATTACTTGGTAGACCATGGCAATTTGATAAAAATTCTGTACACCATGGTAGAAACAATCACTATACTCTTGTTCATAAGGATAAAAATATTACTTTGCTTCCTATGACTCCTGATTCCATTTTGAAAGATGATATTAATAGAGCTAATAAAGCACAACAGGAGAAGAATAAGAGTGAAAATCAGATTGTGGCAAAAGAATTTGAGCAACAAATGAAGCCTAATTGATGAGGACATCAATACAATTGTTACACCCACAGCCCCTGCTGCTATACATACTGGACCAATTACTAGAGCTCGTGCACGCCAACTAAATTACCAGGTACTTTCGTTTCTTGGTAATGATTCTAATGTTCATGAGAATATGATGCTGCCTAAATTGGATACATTTGTTTTGCTTACAAATGAAGGGCCTAGCTTGGAGAAGGATGAACATTGGAGCAAGAACAAGCATGGAGATGATGGCATGCGCAAGGGGAACAAGAACGGAGTTACAAGTGATGATTTCAGGACTTTGAAGCCACCATAATGGGTGCATGCAGCCTTGGACGAAATATACAAGATGCCACTTCATAAATTTCGTCCCGAGGCTATTTTAGGTGCTGCGTCACCTTATTATTGGGCCAGGCCCATGTAATTTCGAAATACATAAGTATAGGCTATTTTTAGAGTCCGTATGTGTGGGGAAACAAGAGATAGGGTTGATTTCGGACCCCTCCACCAAGGGCCACGAAATTCCCCCCCTCTTCCTCCATATATACAGCCCTTAGGGCATCGTTTAGACTTTGGGTTTTGTTTAGATTAAAAGTTCGCCATAGCTGCAACTTCGCGTACTTCGTTTGTGTTCAACGACCAGACAAAGGCGTCACAGAACCCCACCTTGATCAATAAAGCTTTCATCTTATATTCGCAATATCCAGATTGCAATCTCAGTTTCTTGCTTGTTCTTCATTTGCTCGCAGGAAACAGACCCTCGTGGTCAGGTTGATCGTGCTCCGACGTGGTCAATAACCTCTCGGAGTTGGTTTACCGATTGCTAAGGCGCGACGTCCTCGCACGATCGTAGTCGGATCATCAAAGTCGACTTCCACCAAAGCGAAATCCACCATCTCATCGAAAGACGGGACACCTTTGCCTCTATCAAGTGGTATCAGATTTCCAGGTTGCTCGGTGAGATTTTACCGTTTTTCGTAGTTTAGATCGAGTCTGTTCTTCATACCTACAGTCCACGAAAAAGCCACAAAAAAATTAGGGTTAGTTCATCATATCCGAACCAATCTGAGCCTTTGCATAATCTTTTTAGGGTTTTTGCTTTGTTGAATTTGCGGTTGCATCGTCGTGTCTAGTTGCTGGTCTTAGAGTCTAGTCTTTTAGAGTTTCGAGTTCTGGTCATAAGTTGTCACGCCGCCGCCGCACCATCATCATCGCCCCTGCCATCTACCACCACCGCTCCGAATCCGTATCCATATACCACCACCAATCCGTGTCCATATACCACCACCGATCCATATCCATATACTACCACCGCTACCACCACCGCTGCCATATACCACCACCATATATCCACCACCAATCCGAGTTCTTTGCTTATTAGGTTTGTTTTCGGGTAGCCACTCTCCGTTTAGGCCCAAAATTTTTCGAAAACGCATTTTTCGAAAAAATTTCTGGCTATCCTATTTTTAGGTGTTTCTGAGTGTTTTGAGACAGGTGCCATTATAGGAAGTTTTTTTTGACCCGTTTCCAGTTTTTGGGTCCGGGCAGTCGAAAAAAAAAAATTGGTCGAAAAATTTCGTGCCCATCCTGTCAGTTTGAGCTAGGAAGAGTTTTGAGACACTCGCCATTATAGTGATTTTTCGCAAAAAAAAAGCAGCGCAAAAAAAAAGAAAAAGAGCGCAATAAAAAAAAAGAGCGAATTTTTTTTTTCAGAGTGTGCTTTTCCCTTGTTTACGTGCCGCGTCGTGATTTTGTTGGTGTTCTAGGCTCGCGTCTCTAGCACAGTCTAGCCTAGGACCAGCACAGTACCGTCGTTGAGCGTTTTTTCAACTTTGCATCTCTGAATTGATTATTGCTGACCCTTTTTGCTACCATAGTATAAGCCTTCCCAGCTCCACATACATCTACGTCGTGCGTTTGACTCTCCCTGGTAATCGCTCTATCCAAGCTTTGAGAGTTTTGACTACAACGGTTGCCGATCACCGCCTGTTGCTGGGTAAGAACTGGTAAGAATTTGAGTTTTGCTTGACGGATTTGTGACACCCACCACCACCACTTGTTCGTAGTCTGTAGGATCATATTCTTGTGTGTTTCTATTGCTGCTAACCATGCCAGGATCACAAGCCGACGAGATTGACTGGGAGAATTTATCGAACAAGGAGCTTCATGATAAGTTTCAGCAAATGATGACTGAATAGGTGCAAGATGTGCTGAACAATTTTGAAGAGGCCATGGAGAAGATCACTGGCCTTGAGAAGACGTTCGAAACAAAGCTCGATAACAGATTTAATGAATTGCTCGCGCGTCTTCCACCACCACCACCCGCTGCACCTAACGCACCTCTCCAACAACAACAACAACGACTACCTCCACGTCGCGAAATAGACCTTCGCCGAGCGAGCCGTGTTCCTCTTGCGTTTGGCCAAACTGTTGGTGCTGCTGTTGATACTTCTGTGGCTCCTGCTACTGCTGTTGCTGGTACCCAGGAGGATGATGAGTATGCGGGCGATTATGAGGATGAGGTTGATCAAAATCAGATCTACGAGCAGCCACCAGCACCACCACCAGCAGGTCGACCTCAGGTATATATTCGTAATGGTAGGCCTGCACCACCACCTCAGGTACGAGATGATGTCCATATTCCTAAATTGAAATTGGATATTCCACCATTTGAGGGTAGATATGTTCCTGATATATATCTTACTTGGGAGTTAGAAACTGAACAACGATTTACATGTTTACAATATCCTGAGGAGAGACGAGTTGCTGCTGCTGTTTGTGCTTTCACTAGTTTTGCATGTGTATGGTGGTCTGAACATTGTAGATTGTATCCTATTCCAACTACTTGGGCCGCTTTGAAAACTGCTATGCGTACGCGTTGGGTTCCACCATATTATCAACGTGAATTGCTTCAAAAATTACAGCGCTTAAGACAAGGAAAAAATTCTGTAGAAGAATATTATCAGGAATTACAAACTGGCATGATTAGATGTGGTATTGTTGAGGAGAATGAAGCTATGCTTGCACGTTTTCTGGGTGGATTAAATAGAGAGATTCAGACCATTCTAGACTATAAGGAGTATACTAATATCACTCGTTTATTCCATCTTGCTTGTAAAGCTGAACGTGAAGTGCAGTATCGACAAGCATTGGGGCGAACTAACTTTTCTGCAGGCCGACCTTCATCATGGACACCACGTGCATCTTCTACTTCAACTGCACCAGCACCTCCATCCGGTGCCACCTCCAGCCGTGATACAAGAAAACAGGCACAACCACCATTATCTGCCAAGAGCGCACCTGCGGGGCCTGCACAGCGTTCTTCTTCTTCCATGGCATCAACAGGGCACACAAGTGATATTATTTGTCGTCGTTGTAAGGGAGGAGGTCATTATGCGAGGGAATGCAAATCTCCGCGTGTGATGATTGCTACCGCGGATGGTGGATATGAGTCCGCTAGTGACTATGATGAGGAGACATTGGCTCTTATTACACGTGAAGAACATGGTGGAGATGATTCTGATCATGAGATGCAATACATGGCTCCTGAAGACGCTGACAGGTATGAATGTTTAGTTGCTCAACGTGTTTTGAGTGTGCAGGTCACACAACCTGAGCAAAATCAGAGGCACAATTTGTTCCATACCAAGGGAGTTGTGAAGGAACGTTCTGTGCGCGTCATAATAGACGGAGGGAGCTGCAACAACTTGGCTAGCATGGAGATGGTGGAGAAGCTTTCTCTCACCACAAGACCACATCCACATCCTTACTACATCCAATGGTTCAACAACAGCGGCAAGGTTAACGTAACACGTACTGTTCGTGTGCATTTTAGTATCTCTACATATGCTGATTATGTTGATTGTGATGTGGTACCTATGCAAGCATATTCCTTATTACTTGGTAGACCATGGCAATTTGATAAAAATTCTGTACACCATGGTAGAAACAATCACTATACTCTTGTTCATAAGGATAAAAATATTACTTTGCTTCCTATGACTCCTGATTCCATTTTGAAAGATGATATTAATAGAGCTAATAAAGCACAACAGGAGAAGAATAAGAGTGAAACTCAGATTGTGGCAAAAGAATTTGAGCAACAAATGAAGCCTAATAATAAACCATCTAGTGTTGCTTCTGATAGAGGCAAAGGTGTCCCGTCTTTCGATGAGATGGTGGATTTCGCTTTGGTGGAAGTCGACTTTGACGATCCGACTACGAACGTGCGAGGACGTCGCGCCTTAGCAATCGCTAAACCAACTCCGAGAGGTTATTGACCACGCCGGAGCACGCTCAACCTGACCACGAGGGTCTGTTTCCTGCGAGCAAACGAAGAACAAGCAAGAAACTAAGATTGCAATCTGGATATTGCGAATATAAGATGAAAGCTTTATTGATCAAGGTGGGGTTCTGTGACGCCTTTGTCTGGTCGTTGAACACAAACGAAGTACGCGAAGTTGCAGCTATGGCGAACTTTTAATCTAAACAAAACCCAAAGTCTAAACGATGCCCTAAGGGCTGTATATATGGAGGAAGAGGGGGGAATTTCGTGGCCCTTGGTGGAGGGGTCCGAAATCAACCCTATCTCTTGTTTCCCCACACATACGGACTCTAAAAATAGCCTATACTTATGTATTTCGAAATTACATGGGCCTGGCCCAATAATAAGGTGACGCTGCACCTAAAATAGCCTCGGGACGAAATTTATGAAGTGGCATCTTGTATATTTCGTCCAAGGCTTCATGCACCCATTATGGTGGCTTTAAAGTCCTGAAATCATCACTTGTAACTCCGTTCTTGTTCCCCTTGCGCATGCCATCATCTCCATGCTTGTTCTTGCTCCAATGTTCATCCTTCTCCAAGCTAGGCCCTTCATTTGTAAGCAAAACAAATGTATCCAATTTAGGCAGCATCATATTCTCATGAACATTAAAATCATTACCAAGAAACGAAAGTACCTGGTAATTTAGCTGGCGTGCACGAGCTCTAGTAATTGGTCCAGTATGTATAGCAGCAGGGGCTGTGGGTGTAACAATTGTATTGATGTCCTCATCATCCTCCCCTTCTTGAAATGAAGTCGTCCTCGACGGAAGTTCATCTTCCTCACCCAAATAAGGCTTCAAATCTGCAATGTTAAAAGTGGGACTAACCCCAAAATCTGCAGGCAGCTCAAGTTTATATGCATTATCATTTATTTTCTCTAACACCTTAAAGGGACCATCAGCACGTGGCATTAACTTTGATTTGCGCAAATCAGGAAATCTATCCTTACGCAAATGTAACCAAACAAGATCTCCAGGTGCAAACACAACATGTTTTCTACCCTTATCTCCAGCAAGTTTATATTTAGCATTCATACGCTCAATGTTTTCCTTAGTTAACTCATGCATTTTTAAAATCAATTCAGCACGTTGTTTAGCATCAAAATTAACCTTCTCCGAAGATGGAAGAGGCAACAAAGCAATAGGTGCACGAGGTAGGAAACCATACACAACTTCAAAAGGGCACATCTTAGTAGTAGAATGCAATGAACGATTATAAGCAAATTCAATATGAGGCAAGCATTCCTCCCACATTTTCTTATTATTCTTCAAAACAGCCCTAAGCATAGTAGACAACGTTCTATTGACTACTTCAGTTTGTCCATCAGTTTGGGGGTGACAAGTAGTACTAAAAAGCAGTTTAGTCCCCAACTTAGCCCATAAACATCTCCAAAAGTGGCTAAGAAATTTAGTATCACGATCTGAAACAATAGTATTTGGCACACCATGCAAGCGAATAATTTCACGAAAGAACAAATCAGCAACATTAACAGCATCATCGCTTTTATGACATGGTATAAAGTGTGCCATTTTCGAGAATCTATCCACGACAACAAATATGCTATCCCTCCCCTTCTTTGTTCGAGGTAAACCTAAAACAAAGTCCATAGATATATCCTCCCAAGTGATAGAGGCAAAGGTGTCCCGTCTTTCGATGAGATGGTGGATTTCGCTTTGGTGGAAGTCGACTTTGACGATCCGACTACGAACGTGTGAGGACGTCGCGCCTTAGCAATCGCTAAACCAACTCCGAGAGGTTATTGACCACGCCGGAGCACGATCAACCTGACCACGAGGGTCTGTTTCCTGCGAGCAAACGAAGAACAAGCAAGAAACTAAGATTGCAATCTGGATATTGCGAATATAAGATGAAAGCTTTATTGATCAAGGTGGGGTTCTGTGACGCCTTTGTCTGGTCGTTGAACACAAACGAAGTACGCGAAGTTGCAGCTATGGCGAACTTTTAATCTAAACAAAACCCAAAGTCTAAACGATGCCCTAAGGGCTGTATATATGGAGGAAGAGGGGGGAATTTCGTGGCCCTTGGGGGAGGAGTCCGAAATCAACCCTATCTCTTGTTTCCCCACACATACGGACTCTAAAAATAGCCTATACTTAAGTATTTCGAAATTACATGGACCTGGCCCAATAATAAGGTGACGCAGCACCTAAAATAGCCTCGGGACGAAATTTATGAAGTGGCATCTTGTATATTTCGTCCAAGGCTTCATGCACCCATTATGGTGGCTTCAAAGTCCTGAAATCATCACTTGTAACTCCATTCTTGTTCCCCTTGCGCATGCCATCATCTCCATGCTTGTTCTTGCTCCAATGTTCATCCTTCTCCAAGCTAGGCCCTTCATTTGTAAGCAAAACAAATGTATCCAATTTAGGCAGCATCATATTCTCATGAACATTAGAATCATTACCAAGAAACGAAAGTACCTGGTAATTTAGTTGGCGTGCACGAGCTCTAGTAATTGGTCCAGTATGTATAGCAGCAGGGGCTGTGGGTGTAACAATTGTATTGATGTCCTCATCAGGATTACCGCCTATTCGAGGGATTGAGCATCAGATTGACTTAATTCCCGGTGCTTCACTTCCAAACCGTGCACCATACCGTACCAATCCAGAGGAGACGAAGGAGATTATGCGTCAAGTACAAGAGCTTCTCGACAAAGGTTATATACGCGAATCCCTTAGTCCTTGTGCTGTTCCTATTATTCTAGTGCCGAAAAAGGATGGTACATCACGTATGTGTGTTGATTGTAGAGGCATTAATAATATTACTATTCGTTATCGTCATCCTATTCCTAGGCTAGATGATATGCTTGATGAATTGAGTGGCTCTACAATATTCTCCAAAGTTGATTTGCGTAGTGGCTACCATCAAATTCGTATGAAATTGGGAGATGAATGGAAAACAGCATTTAAAACTAAGTTTGGATTATATGAGTGGTTAGTCATGCCTTTTGGGTTAACTAATGCACCTAGTACTTTCATGAGATTAATGAACGAAGTTTTACGTGCTTTCATTGGACGATTTGTAGTAGTTTACTTTGATGACATACTGATTTATAGCAGATCTTTGGAAGAACATTTGGAACATTTACGTGCTGTTTTTATTGCTCTACGTGATGCACGTTTGTTTGGTAACCTTGGGAAGTGCACCTTTTGCACCGACCGAGTATCTTTTCTTGGCTATGTTGTTACTCCACAGGGAATTGAAGTTGACAAAGCCAAGATTGAAGCTATTGAGAGTTGGCCGCAGCCCAAAACGGTCACACAAGTGAGGAGTTTTCTTGGCCTCGCTGGATTCTATAGGCGTTTTGTGAGAGATTTCAGCACCATTGATGCACCTCTCAACGAGCTTACAAAGAAGGATGTGCCTTTTGTTTGGGGTACCGCACAGGAAGAAGCCTTCACGGTATTGAAAGATAAGTTGACACATGCTCCTTTACTCCAACTTCCTGATTTTAATAAGACTTTTGAGCTTGAATGTGATGCTAGTGGAATTGGATTAGGAGGTGTGTTATTACAAGATGGCAAGCCTGTTGCTTACTTTTCTGAAAAATTGAGTGGGCCTAGTCTGAATTATTCTACTTATGATAAAGAATTATATGCTCTTGTTCGGACTTTAGAAACATGGCAACATTATTTATGCCCAAAGAATTTGTTATACATTCTGATCATGAATCTTTGAAACATATTAAAAGTCAAGCTAAACTGAATCGTAGACATGCTAAATGGGTTGAATTCATTGAGACTTTCCCTTATGTCATTAAACACGAGAAGGGAAAAGAAAATGTTATTGCTGATGCATTGTCTCGTCGCTATACTATGCTTTCACAACTTGACTTCAAAATATTTGGTTTGGAGACCATCAAAGATCAATATGTGCATGATGCTGATTTTAAAGATGTAATGCAGAATTGTAAAGAAGGAAGAATGTGGAACAAGTTTGTCGTTAACGATGGATTTGTGTTTCGTGCTAACAAGCTATGCATTCCAGCTAGCTCCGTTCGTCTTTTGTTGTTGCAGGAGGCGCATGGAGGAGGATTAATGGGACACTTTGGCGTGAAGAAGACGGAGGACGTACTTGCTACACATTTCTTTTGGCCAAAGATGAGACGGGATGTTGAGCGTTTTATTGCTCGATGCACTACATGTCAAAAAGCTAAGTCACGACTCAATCCTCATGGTTTATATATGCCTTTGCCTGTACCTAGTGTTCCTTGGGAGGATATATCTATGGACTTTGTTTTAGGTTTACCTCGAACAAAGAAGGGGAGGGATAGCATATTTGTTGTCGTGGATATATTCTCGAAAATGGCACACTTTATACCATGTCATAAAAGCGATGATGCTGTTAATGTTGCTGATTTGTTCATTCGTGAAATTATTCGCTTGCATGGTGTGCCAAATACTATTGTTTCAGATCGTGATACTAAATTTCTTAGCCACTTTTGGAGATGTTTATGGGCTAAGTTGGGGACTAAACTGCTTTTTAGTACTACTTGTCACCCCCAAACTGATGGACAAACTGAAGTAGTCAATAGAACGTTGTCTACTATGCTTAGGGCTGTTTTGAAGAATAATAAGAAAATGTGGGAGGAATGCTTGCCTCATATTGAATTTGCTTATAATCGTTCATTGCATTCTACTACTAAGATGTGCCCTTTTGAAGTTGTGTATGGTTTCCTACCTCGTGCACCTATTGATTTGTTGCCTCTTCCATCTTCGGAGAAGGTTAATTTTGATGCTAAACAACGTGCTGAATTGATTTTAAAAATACATGAGTTAACTAAGAAAAACATTGAGCGTATGAATGCTAAATATAAACTTGCTGGAGATAAGGGTAGAAAACATGTTGTGTTTGCACCTGGAGATCTTGTTTGGTTACATTTGCGTAAGGATAGATTTCCTGATTTGCGCAAATCAAAGTTAATGGCACGTGTTGATGGTCCCTTTAAGGTGTTAGAGAAAATAAATGATAATGCATATAAACTTGAGCTGCCTGCAGATTTTGGGGTTAGTCCCACTTTTAACATTGCAGATTTGAAGCCTTATTTGGGTGAGGAAGATGAACTTCCGTCGAGGACGACTTCATTTCAAGAAGGGGAGGATGATGAGGACATCAATACAATTGTTACACCCACAGCCCCTGCTGCTATACATACTGGACCAATTACTAGAGCTCGTGCACGCCAACTAAATTACCAGGTACTTTCGTTTCTTGGTAATGATTTTAATGTTCATGAGAATATGATGCTGCCTAAATTGGATACATTTGTTTTGCTTACAAATGAAGGGCCTAGCTTGGAGAAGGATGAACATTGGAGCAAGAACAAGCATGGAGATGATGGCATGCGCAAGGGGAACAAGAACGGAGTTAAAAGTGATGATTTCAGGACTTTGAAGCCACCATAATGGGTGCATGAAGCCTTGGACGAAATATACAAGATGCCACTTCATAAATTTCGTCCCGAGGCTATTTTAGGTGCTGCGTCAACTTATTATTGGGCCAGGCCCATGTAATTTCGAAATACATAAGTATAGGCTATTTTTAGAGTCCGTATGTGTGGGGAAACAAGAGATAGGGTTGATTTCGGACCCCTCCACCAAGGGCCACGAAATTCCCCCCCTCTTCCTCCATATATACAGCCCTTAGGGCATCGTTTAGACTTTGGGTTTTGTTTAGATTAAAAGTTCGCCATAGCTGCAACTTCGCGTACTTCGTTTGTGTTCAACGACCAGACAAAGGCGTCACAGAACCCCACCTTGATCAATAAAGCTTTCATCTTATATTCGCAATATCCAGATTGCAATCTCAGTTTCTTGCTTGTTCTTCGTTTGCTCGCAGGAAACAGACCCTCGTGGTCAGGTTGATCGTGCTCCGACGTGGTCAATAACCTCTCGGAGTTGGTTTAGCGATTGCTAAGGCGCGACGTCCTCGCACGATCGTAGTCGGATCGTCAAAGTCGACTTCCACCAAAGCGAAATCCACCATCTCATCGAAAGACGGGACACCTTTGCCTCTATCAGCCTAGCTTGGAGAAGGATGAACATTGGAGCAAGAACAAGCATGGAGATGATGGCATGCGCAAGGGGAACAAGAACGGAGTTACAAGTGATGATTTCAGGACGTTGAAGCCACCATAATAAGTGCATGAAGCCTTGGACGAAATATACAAATGCTACTTCATAATTTTCGTCCAGAGGCTATTCTAGGTGCCGCGTCACCTTATTATTGGGCCAGGCCCATGTATTTTCGAAATACTTGAGTATAAGCTGTTTTTAGAGTCCATATATGTGGGGAAACAAGAGATAGGGTTTGTTTCGGACCCCATCCCCAAGGGCCACGAAATTTCCCCCCTCTTCCTCCATATATACAGCCCTTAGGGCGTCGTTTAGACTTTGGGTTTTGTTTAGATTAAAAGTTTGCCATAGCTGCAACTTCGCGTACTTCGTTTGTGTTCAACGACCAGACAAAGGTGTCACAGAACCCCACCTTGATAAATAAAGCTTTCCTCTTATATTCGCAATATCCAGATTGCAATCTTAGTTTCTTGCTTGTTCTTCATTTGCCTGCAAGAAACAGACCTTCGTGGTCAGGTTGATCATGCTCCGGCGTGGTCAATAACTTCTCGGAGTTGGTTTAGCGATTGCTAAGGCGCGACGCCTCGCACGTTCGTAGTCGGATCATCAAAGTTGACTTCCACCAAAGAGATATCCATCATCTCATCTTTCAGGACACCTTTGCCTCTATCAGAAGATCCTGCGGGATATCATCAAGACCCCGTCGCGGGAAGATCCGTCTAGGATACCATCAAGACCTCCTCATGGAGATGAACTCTACCTTGTATCTTTCCTTTTGTTGTTCATGTACCTTGTGGATCTTGTGTGTTTGATTGTCTAGTGGATGTGTGATTGGACTTGTTCTTGAGTGTTTCCCCTTGTGATTTCTCCCTATTCTTCCCGTGTTCTTCGTGTTCTTCGAGGGATCCCGCTCCAATCGTGAAAGATCGGGCCGCTAGGGTTTTACCCTACATCATCTTGGTATCAGAGCCACGTTGATTATGTTTTTGGAGCCCCTACCCTTTGTTTTCTAGCTTGATTTTATTGATTTCGTCCTAAATCCGAAAATCCTCACCAAACATAGCCCCCGATTTTTTTTGTGATTTGTTGGTTTTGATGATGTTTTGTTGATTTTGATCCGTGGATTTGCTTGGTTTCAAGTGGATCTAGCATTTCCGCAAGTTTCCCCACCTTCCATCCACGAAATCCATCAAATTTTTGCCCTGAAATCACCCCATTTTCCGCCCAAAAATTCGCCCCTGGGAGGAAATCCCGAGCAGAGTTGACCTGCCCGGATCATCCGGACTTGCTCCTGGATCATCCGGACATCCCCCGGATCAGCTGGACGCCCCCCGGACGTCCGGATAACCCACGCACCCGAATACCAGAACCGGAGCGGACGAACCCGGATCATCCGGAAGTACTCCCGGATCATCCGGACCAAGCCTGAATCATCTGAACCTCCTCCCGGATGTCCGGCTAACCCTGAAACTGACACGGCTGAATTTTTGTTTTGGTCATAACTAATTCATTCGGAGTCCGTTTTTGATGTTCTTTAGCTCGTTTTGAAGCTACTGACATCCCCTATCCCACAAAAGTACCACCACCATCATTTATCTCCATCATATTTTGTGAATTTTGGCATCTTTGCCTAGGGCTTCCACCACATCGTCCGCTACACCACCACCGACTTCCGTAACCTACCCCATTTTGCTTGCCATAGCATTAGTGGTTGCTTGAGTAGTGATTCGAGTCTCCTAAGGTGTTTCGGCTACTTAGGGACGGTTGCTTCTTCATCAACCACCACCACCACTTCCACATAACCTTGCCCACCATACGCTTCCACCAACCCAACTTAACCCAATTGTTGTTTGAGCTTGTTTGAGTTGTCGCTTATGTCTTCTAAGGTGTTTCGGCTACTTAGGGACGTCAACTTCAACCCCGACACGTGTATAGCCGATCATTCCACTTCCGCATTGCCAAGTGCAAACCACCGCCGCTTTCCACTACCACCATTTGACATTTACCTTTCGAGATTTTGAGTTTGTGATTTTTTCCGTTTCCTAGGGTGTTTCGGCTAACTAGGAACAGGTCGACATCGGCAACACCGCCTCTCATTATCGCCAAGGACGGTAACCTCGACGACACCATTGTATATTCCCCTTGCAATTGCATTGATAACCCCTAGCCCATTTTGCGTCACTTGCCTATCGAGACTAGCCATTTGAGTATTGCCGACAATGTTACTTGTGCACATTAGTGATCCATACCTTCCATTGCATACATATCATATCATATTGGTATCATCATATCATATCTTGTGTCACAAGTTTGTTCCCGCATATATACAATTGTTGTCTTGGTTTGTGCATTGTGGAAAAGTGGCCATACAAAAAAAAGAATAAAGCTTTTAAGCAAAAGAAAGAGAGCAAAGAAGCTTGTAAGCAAGTGCCATAGCATCATACCACATTGCACTTAAGATTGTCATATCCGATCATCTTGGATCATCTTGTGAAGAAAACCGGGAACCATACATACATAGCATACTTGGGATATAAAGTTTATCCATTTTGCATCTTATAGGTTGTGCACAAGTGTCGTATCCGCCTATTGAGCAATCGTGCTAGCGTCTCTCTTGAGTTGTGCAACATGAGCGTTTTCCGTGGATTCCACATTTTGTGCTGATTCCTTGGTTGCACGACCCCATTTATCTATCTGTGTCTGTGTTTCCGTGTGCCACTTATTGCTATTGGTCTACTTGTTTCACTTGTGAATTTGTGAATCTCGTTCAACATTATTGACTCTTGCTAACATTTTGCAATAACTTTTTGTGCCACTATCCTCACCGAGCTCCTCCATAAGCTTTACTTGATAGGTGTGAGTGAACAAGTCCGGTACCAATTCCACTATTCTTTCATTCACATTGAGTGAAACGGGATACATCCTCAACTTTGGGAAAAGGTAACTTGGTATTGTTTATCTCATTTCCTACTCACCTCTACTCGAGTCTTTTGATGGATAGGCAAGGCATTTCACCTTCGGTCTACAACAACAACGACGAGTTCGATGCCACGAAAAACAACTCTGACGCCAAGATGCAAGCTCAAATGGAGGAGATCAAAGCCCTCATCAAGTCCTACAAGCGATCTTCCTCATCTTCGAGAAGACGCTCAAGTGCACGTGCTTCCAAGCTACCATCTCTGGCAAGATCATATCGGCATCGACACCATCACCAACAAGAACGTGAAGGTCATGAGCTCAACACCAACAACCGCTCAATGACTTCACCATCTCCCTTGGCATCTTCGCCAAGCGAGTTCAAGGCATCTTCGCCTATGGACATACGACATCTTCGCCAACAAGCACCCCAAGACTACGCTCAAGTGATGAGGACATCAATACAATTGTTACACCCACAGCCCCTGCTGCTATACATACTGGACCAATTACTAGAGCTCGTGCACGCCAACTAAATTACCAGGTACTTTCGTTTCTTGGTAATGATTCTAATGTTCATGAGAATATGATGCTGCCTAAATTGGATACATTTGTTTTGCTTACAAATGAAGGGCCTAGCTTGGAGAAGGATGAACATTGGAGCAAGAACAAGCATGGAGATGATGGCATGCGCAAGGGGAACAAGAACGGAGTTACAGGTGATGATTTCAGGACTTTGAAGCCACCATAATGGGTGCATGAAGCCTTGGACGAAATATACAAGATGCCACTTCATAAATTTCATCCCGAGGCTATTTTAGGTGCTGCGTCACCTTATTATTGGGCCAGGCCCATGTAATTTCGAAATACATAAGTATAGGCTATTTTTAGAGTCCGTATGTGTGGGGAAACAAGAGATAGGATTGATTTCGGACCCCTCCACCAAGGGCCACGAAATTCCCCCCCTCTTCCTCCATATATACAGCCCTTAGGGCATCGTTTAGACTTTGGGTTTTGTTTAGATTAAAAGTTCGCCATAGCTGCAACTTCGCGTACTTCGTTTGTGTTCAACGACCAGACAAAGGCGTCACAGAACCCCACCTTGATCAATAAAGCTTTCATCTTATATTCGCAATATCCAGATTGCAATCTTAGTTTCTTGCTTGTTCTTCGTTTGCTCGCAGGAAACAGACCCTCGTGGTCAGGTTGATCGAGCTCCGACGTGGTCAATAACCTCTCGGAGTTGGTTTAGCGATTGCTAAGGCGCGACGTCCTCGCACGTTCGTAGTCGGATCGTCAAAGTCGACTTCCACCAAAGCGAAATCCACCATCTCATCGAAAGACGGGACACCTCCGCCTCTATCATCAAGAGAAGCTCCCCAAGCTCAAGTCCGCGACTTCCACGAGCTACTACGACCTCGACACCGACCACAAGATTCCTTTCTACGGTACTCAAGAACCCGAGGAGTATCTCGAATGGGAGCACTTGATGGACGACTACCTCAAGCTACATCAAGTTCGTCCCGAAGATCAAGTGAAGTGCGCCACAAGAAACTTCCACGACTACGTCCCAAAGATCAAGTGAAGTACTACGACATGAGTTGGCCCAAGACGAAGAGAGCTTTGCGGCGAGAGTTCGTGCCTCCAACCTACAGGGAACAACTTCGACGCCAATTGGAGAACACCATCCAAGGATCCAAGTCCATCGACAAGTTCTTCAAGGAGATGAAGATTGCCTTGCAACGAGCCGGCGTGGACGACCCCATTTAGATGAAGTTCCACTTCATGATGGGATTGAACAACGACATCTCCAAGACTATCTTCCTCGAGAACTACAAGTCCCTCAATGGCTACTACATTGGTGCTCTCAAGGCGGAACAAGTACTCATGACGGCCAAGGCTTCTACACCCCAAGCACACTTCGCGGCGACCAAGATCTACGACAAGCATGAGGCTAGTACTACCACGATGTCCAAGCCCGACGAGCACCAAGACGATGCTCCCAAGTTCGACTTCACCACCATCCCTCTTTGTGGCATTGATAGTGCCGAGTCTACCATGACTCTTTTTCAAGATGGTGCGGCAACGAGTACAACTACGGAGACCTTCAAGGACCAAGCTTTGGAGGCGACCGACAAGGTGGCGAGCAAGGATGATGCTTCCATCTTTGGAGGTGAGAATGATGATGTGCCATCTTCGTCCTTCATCCACAGTGATGATGACGAGATGATCGAGCATGGGATTTTCCCTTTGGTCATGGAGAAGAGTGATGATGTGTTGTGGGGACCCCGACTCATAAGTCGTGATCACCGAATGCACGTGTACAGTGATCCCAGAGATCAATGCTCACTGAACACACAGAAGTTGAATAACAAGAGTCTTCCATCCATACATACCGTCTTACACAAATTATGACCAATATGATCAAGTCTTACATAGATAAAGCCACAAGGGCTGAATACCAAATAAACTTAAGCAACAGAAATCTTCGTCGATAAGTAGAACCCATGCCATCTGCCTTAACCCTACATGCATTCTGACTGGGAAACGTCCTAGTTCACATGTTCGTCTCCAAAGAACTCTTCTTCGAACTCCTGTTCTTCCATGCCTGGACAATTAAATAACCAGTGGCAAGCCAATGAGTACTTTGAATGTACTCACAAGCAACCCAAGGGTGATAACAGAATAATTATGCAAGGCACCACTGCTAAATTGGCATTTTGCGGAAAGCTAGTTTTGAGTGCAATGACATGTTCAACAACTTGTAAGACATGCATCAGGAGAATTCAAGTAACCATGAGGACAGGTTACAGATATCAATATAAATAGAGTGGGCATCAACCCAACTCAATCATGTCAAGTCCCTTGACTTGACCCAAGTAGTTTTCCCCAATTATCCAAACACACACACAGGTTTGTGCAGCTCTGGACGTAGTTTAAGCAGCACCGCCCAACTCTCCTTGACCGTGGACACGGCTATTCGAATAGTTTTACACTCTGCAGAGGTTGCACACTTTGCCCACAAGATCCGGGGAACTTCCGTGTCATCCACGACCCGCGGTACCTCAAGTACCCGGGGTAAGCACCCGATCACTATCTTTCCCTAGACGACACTAACAAGGAGTCCACTTGTTGTTCCGTATCCTCACGATGTACATCATACGAGACTCACTCGAGATCGTAACATCCGCGAGGGGACACAACGGTGTATCCGGTGCCCTGTGAAAACAGTCATGGCCGCCCTACCTGGCACGACCCCGTCCCGAGAGAGAGCACTGATGGGGTCATGTACCTAGGGTAGGGTCATGAACCTGATCTAAGTACCTTACCCAAGGACACCCTTAGAAGAGGTCGCCTTCTAGTCGACCAACGAGGGACTCACTCGACTGACTTGAAGGACTCGACCACGAAGACTCACTCGACCACCAGGAGGTCAGGAGGCACTCTGCACTGCAACGGCCTGTAATAAAGTAGGCTTTATGATAGTAAAGACACTTTATGTGGGGCGTTACCAGTAACGCCCCAGACTTAACTCCCCTTAAACCCTCTCCTACGTGGGCTGGCTGGGGTCCTGGCGCACTCTATATAAGCCACCCCCCTCCACAGGTAGAAGGGTTCGGGACCTTGTAACTCATATACTCATAATCCACTCGACCGCCTCCGGGCTCCGAGACGTAGGGCTATTACTTCTTCCGAGAAGGGCCTGAACTCGTACATCCCTTGTGTTTACAACCTCTCCATAGCTAGGACCTTGCCTCTCCATACCTACCCCCCACTCTACTGTCAGGCTTAGAACCACGACAGTTGGCGCCCACCGTGGGGCAGGTGTTTTAGCGATTTTTGTGGAGAAGTTGCGATTCTTCCGAGTACTTTCATCATGGTGTCTGCTGGAGTTTTGGTCGGGGGTCAAGAGATCCGTCTCGGCACTCTCACCTTCATCGCCGACGACTCCGCGTGGCTCCAGGAGGCTCCACTCGACGTTGATGCGCTCCCCGTCCGTGGTGCGACGCATTTTCGCGCATGTGTCCGCGGTGTTCTGCTGCGGCAACTGTCGACCCAGTATCGGTCGGCTCCTCCATCGTCCACCCTCCCGGTCTCCCGCCAGCGCAAGCGCTCGGGCCGGTCGAGGCTTCAGCGATGGGTGAGGCACGCGGTGGCTCGCCAATCGGCCACCACCCAAGTTGCTGCAATCGAGCCCGACGAATCTCTCTACGGCTTGTTCGATCTGTCGACTGGCTCCGTAGAGACTGCATCCGAGTGCGGTAGCAATGATCCAGCGGCGGAAATCTTGATGGTCGACGGGCCCCGCAGTCCCCCTGGCTTCGCCCGTGATGGTGGAGCAGGTGACGGAGGCGACCCCGCACGAGGCCACGAAGAGTACCAGCCCGAGCCACTCGACTCTCTGCAAAGAGAGGAACTTCGCCGCAGGAACGTGGATGCCCTGCGTACTCCCATCGCAGGAGAGACCCCCGAGGCTCGTGCCTTGGAGGAGGCACGTCTGGCCAATTTGGCCGAACGCTCTCGACTGGAGAATCTTTAGTGAGCACTCGACGAGCACGCGCGGCAACGAGTTCCCGACACCAGTCGACGCCAACTCTTCCCGCCGACTCAGGTATATCGAACCCCAATCTAGAATTTAGCAGCTGCGACCCGTATAGCAGAGTCCATCCAGCCTTCGCAGTCGGAAGCTGGCAGAGGTTTGCTGCAGATCAGGGATTCACAGTCGATCCGTCACTGCGAATACGGTTCAGTCGGCTCACAGCCCCAGATCGCCTCCGCGGCGTGAGGGGCACGAGAATCGGCGAGGCCAATATGGTGACCGACTCGACCGAGATGATAGGCGTCGAGTGCCCCATTCCCCTCTGAGGGGTGGGTCTTACGCTCCTCGGCAGCAAGATGATAGGCGTCAGTATAGTACAGGGCGAAGGGTTCCAGTCGACCCCAGAGAACCAGGCTTTGATGCGCGATCCATTATCGTGCAAGGTTTGGTCGACCGGAACAGAGCCCATCGAGGCGGACTCGACAGAGATGCACCCACAAGCAGTCAAGTGCATGTTTCTGGTCCTGAATGTTTCAGCAGAGCTATCAGAGCCACAGTTATCCCTCCCAATTTCAGGTTGGCAACAGGAGTCAGCAAGTTCACTGGTGAGTCTAAGCCTGAAACTTGGCTTGAAGACTACCGAGTGGCAGTTCAGATTGGTGGTGGGAACGACGAGGTGGCCATGAAGCATTTGCCCCTCATGCTGGAAGGTTCTGCCAGGGCATGGTTGACTCAATTACCTCCTAGCAGCATTTACACTTGGGAAGATCTGTCCCGAGTGTTCGTCAGAACGTTTGAAGGAACTTGCAAGCGACCAGCTGGATTGACAGAGTTGCAAGTCTGTGTACAGAAGGCTAATGAGACTCTCAGAGAGTATATTCAGAGGTGGATCACTTTGCACCACACTGTGGAGAATGTGTCTGATCATCAGGCAGTCTGCGCCTTCAAAGATGGCGTCAAGAACAGAGAACTGAGTTTGAAGTTTGGTCGAACCGGTGACATGACCTTGAGTCGGATGATGGAGATTGCTACCAAGTACGCCAACGGCGAAGAAGAAGACCGACTTCGAAGCGGCAAGCACAAGCCGAGTCAGTCGGAAAAAGGAAACACCAGTCGGAAACAGAAGCGGAAGGTTGAACCAGCAGCTCCTGGAGAGGCTCTGGCCGTGACTCAGGGAAAGTTTAAGGGGAAACCAAAAGGATCCTGGAACCCCAAGAAGGTAAAGGATAAAGAAGGGAACGACGTAATGGATATGCCATGTCACATCCACACGAAGAAAGACGAAGAGGGGAATATCATCTACCCGAAGCACACCACTCGCCAATGTCGACTCCTGATCCAGCAGTTTCAGGGAAAACAGTCTAAGGACAAGGAGAAGGAGTCGGACAAGGCCGAAGACAAGGAGGACAGTGAGGAAGGATATCCGCATATCAACTCCACTCTGATGATCTTTGCAGATGTGGAAAGCAGGAGTCGACTGAAAGTCATTAACCGAGAGGTGAACATGGTTGCCCCAGCAAAAGCAAATTATCTGAAATGGTCTCAAATACCCATCACATTCGACCAATCTGATCACCCGACTCATATTGCCACCCCTGGGAGGCAAGCTTTGGTGGTCGATCCAGTTGTCGAAGGCACTCGACTGACAAAGGTGCTGATGGATGGTGGAAGTGGGCTGAATTTGTTGTATGCAGACACACTGAAAGGAATGGGCATTCCGATGTCCCGACTGAGCACTAGTAATATGAGCTTTCATGGACTTATACCAGGGAAGAAAGCCGAGTCACTCGGCCAAATAGCTTTGGACGTGGTATTTGGTGATTCGAAACATTTTCGCAAAGAAAAGTTGACGTTTGAGGTCGTGGATTTTCAGAGTGCATATCATGCCATTTTGGGGAGACCAGCTTACGCATGGTTCATGGCTCGACCATGTTACGTGTACCTCAAATTGAAGATGCCCGGCCCCAAAGGAGTGATCACTGTCACCGGTGATAGGAAAAAGGCAGAAGAGTGCTTTCAGAAGGGCTCAAAGATTGCCGATTCCCAGGTGACAGCGGTCGAGTTCGAGGAATACAAGCAAAACGCAGATCCGAGTGACTTGCTGCGATCAAAGAAACCCGCCACAGAGTCTGCATTTCAGTCGTCCGGTGAGATGAAGCCTGTTCACATTCACCCGACCAACCCCGATGCAGCTCCGACCCGCATCTCCACAACACTCGACCCAAAATAGGAAGAAGCGCTCATCCAGTTCCTCCGTGAGAACTGGGACATTTTTGCATGGAAGCCCGCTAACATGCCAGGTGTTCCCAGGGGACTGGCTGAGCATCGCCTAAGAGTCGACTCGTCTGCAAAACCAGTCAAAGAGCATCTTCGGCGGTCCACCGTCCAGAAGAGAAAAGCCATTGGTGAAGAAGTGGTTCGACTGTTGGCGGCAGGTTTTATCCGAGAGATATACCACTCCGAGTGGCTCGCTAATGTCGTCATGGTTCCTAAGAAGGACAAGTCGCTCCGAATGTGCATTGATTCCAAGCACATCAACCGGGCCTGCCCGAAAGATCATTTTCCTCTCCCTCGCATAGATCAAATTGTTGACTCGACCGCGGGATGCGAGAGGCTATCTTTTTTAGATGCCTACTCCGGGTACCACCAGATCCGTCTGTACGGACCCGACGAGGTAAAAACAGCTTTCATCACTCCATTCGGGTGCTTCTGCTATATCACCATGCCATTCGGCCTCAAGAATGCCGGAGCCACATTTATGCGAATGATTCAGAAGTGTCTACTCACTCAAATCAGTCGGAATGTGGAAGCATATATGGATGATATCGTTGTCAAGTCACGAAAAGGTTCCGACCTGCTCGCTGATCTCGCCGAAACATTTGCCAACCTCAGAAGATATGATATCAAGCTCAATCCATCAAAGTGCACATTTGGAGTTCCTGGTGGCAAGTTACTCGGTTTTCTCGTTTCCGAACGGGGAATCGACGCTAACCCAGAGAAGATTGGCACTATTCTCTGAATGAAACGCCCTGTGCGAGTGCACGATGTCCAGAAGCTTACTGGATGCTTGGCCGCATTAAGTCGATTCATCTCACGACTCGGTGAAAAGGCATTGCCTCTTTACCGACTGATGAAGAAGACAGACAAGTTCGAGTGGACTCCAGAAGCTGATGCAGCGTTTGCCGAGCTAAAAGCTCTGCTCTCCACCCAGCCGGTGCTTGCTGCTCCAGTCAGCAAAGAGCCTCTGTTGCTCTATATCGCAGCCACAGGACAAGTCGTCAGTATTGTGCTTACGGTCGAGCGGGAAGAAGAAGGAAAAGCTCTCAAAGTTCAGCGCCCAGTGTATTATTTATCTGAAGTCTTGACTCCATCCAAGCAGAGATATCCTCATTATCAGAAGCTGGTGTATGGAATATACATGACCACAAAGAAGGTTGCTCATTATTTTTCTGATCATTCCATCACAGTCATCAGCGACGCTCCACTATCAGAGATTTTGCACAACAGAGATGCAACTGGACGAGTGGCCAAATGGGCGATTGAACTTCTTCCCCTTGATATCAAGTTTGAGGCAAAGAAAGCCATTAAGTCCCAAGCAATAGCAGATTTCCTCGCCGAGTGGATTGAACAACAACAGCCGACTGAAGTTCACTCGGAGCATTGGACCATGTTCTTTGATGGCTCTAAGATGTTGAATGGTTCCGGTGCTGGGGTTGTCCTGGTTTCCCCCAGAGGAGATAAGCTCAGATATGTGCTCCAGATTCACTTTGATTCCTCCAACAATGAGGCAGAATATGAGGCCCTCTTATATGGGTTGCGCATGGCCATTTCACTCGGCGTCCGTCGCCTGATGGTCTATGGCGACTCGGATTTGGTGGTCAACCAAGTGATGAAAGAGTGGGACGTGAGAAGCCCAGCCATGACTGGATACTGCAGTGCAGTGAGGAAGCTGGAAAAGAAGTTCGAGGGGTTGGAGCTCCATCATATACCCCGACTGAAAAATCAAGCAGCTGATGATCTAGCAAAGATAGGTTCCAAGAGAGAAACCATTCCGAGTGGTGTGTTCTTGGAGCATATACACACTCCGTCAGTCAAAGAAGATCCTTTCACCGAAGAAACTCCACAGCCCAAGAGTGCCACAGATCCGACTGAAGTTGAAGTCCCAGCGGTGGTCGACTTGATCATGGAGGTTTTTGTGGTCATTCCCGACTGGACAGTTCCGTATGTCGCATATATCCTGAGAAAAGAGTTTCCGGAGGATGAGGAAGAGGCTCGACAGATCGTCCGTCGATCTAAGGCCTTTACCGTAATCAAAGGACAATTATACAGAGAAAGCGCGACTGGGGTTGGCCAGAAGTGCATAACGCCAGAAGAAGGTCGACTCATCCTCAATGATATCCACTCGGGGACCTGTGGTCATCATGCGTCCTCTCGGACCATCGTGGCCAAAGCATACCGAGCCGGATTTTACTGGCCAAAGGCGAATGAGATGGCAAAAGAAATAGTGGATAAGTGCGAGGGATGTCAGTTCTACTCGAATATGTCGCGCAAGCCTGCGTCGGCTCTGAAGACCATCCCACTCGTCTGGCCTTTCGCAGTATGGGGATTGGACATGGTCGGTCCTTTGAGAACAGGACGAAGTGGCTTCACGCATGTACTAGTGGCAGTCGACAAGTTCACCAAGTGGATCGAGGCTAAACCAATCAAGAACCTTGACACCAGTACTGCTGTTAGCTTCATCAGGGAACTAATATTCAGATATGGAGTCCCGCACAGCATCATTACGGATAATGGGTCGAACTTTGACTCAGAGGAATTCAGAGATTTCTGCAACTCCCAAGGCACACGGGTCGACTACGCTTCAGTCGCCCATCCGCAGTCGAATGGACAAGCAGAGCGAGCTAATGGACTGATTCTTAAGGGATTGAAGCCTCGACTGATGCGTGATCTCAAACACGCGGCTGGAGCTTGGGTCGACGAACTTCCCTCAGTGCTTTGGGGGCTGCGGACCACACCTAATCGGTCGACCGGAAGAACTCCATTCTTCTTGGTCTACGGAGCTGAAGCAGTCTTGCCGAGTGATCTTCTCCACAATGCTCCTCGAGTTGAAATCTACAACGAAGCAGAGGCTGAACAAGCGCGGCAGGACGCAGTCGACCTTTTAGAGGAAGAAAGG
>NC_041387.1:286059572-286074436 GCF_002162155.2 Triticum dicoccoides | reverse complement strand
CAGCCCAGTGCTAGCCTAAGTTATCAAAATCCTACCGAGTGAAGAGTAAACCTCTCACTCGGGGGCTTAGCTGCGGCCCAGTGCTCGCCTAAGTTATAGAAATCCTACCGAGTGGTAAGCCGGGCTTCCACTCGGAGGCTTAGCCGCAGCCCAGTGCTCGCCTAAGTGGACTAAAGAATAAGTCGATTGCAGTAAAGGCGCCTTGCTTTGAACCTGCAAAAGACATTTCGATCCAAAGGCAATCATATTCAAGCACCAAATTCAAGTTTGAATCGATATCTAAAGGAACCGAAAGTGCTCAGGCGTTAAGCCTGTTAAGGTTTATCGGTTACAATTCCACTCGGCATACCGAGGCAAATTTAAAGCGTCGAGCCAGAAGAAGTTTTTTACCCCTCCTCCTGTGGAGGGTTGGAAGGTGCAACGAATTCATCAAGGTCAATTCCGTCGGCGATCCGAGTGGCAGCTGCAAGGAAAGTTTCCATAAAGGACCTGAAGTCGTGTTTCTTGGTGTTGGCCACCCGAAGAGCCGCCAGCTTCTCTTCTCGCGCATCTTTACAGTGGACTCGGGCCAGACACAGAGCAACATCTGCACCACACCGAGCCGAGGACTTCTTCCATTCCTGCACTCGACCAGGGATCGTGTTCAAGCGGGCCATCAGCGACTCAAGGTCATTCTGAAGTGTCTCCTCAGGCCAGAGCGTCGAGTCGATGTGAGATGTGGCGGCCTTCAGCCTTGCGAGATAGTCCACGACAGCTACAACACGAGACTCCAGTCGGAAAACATCCATGGCAACTTCGTCGTTCACCGGAGAATTGACGGGGTCGAGGTTTGGCTCCAGCCGGCTAGTTTCTTCTTCAAAGTTTTGACAAAATTCTGCAAGGATGATTACTAAGTCAAGGGGATGGTCGAATGGAAAAACCACAATTGGAAATGTTTGCCAAGCATAGAGGTTTACCTTCAAGCATAAGAAACAGCTTCTTGGCAAGACCACTCAGGAAGGCCTCCAGATCAGTTTTCTTCCCAGTCAATTTGCTGACTTGGTCGGTCAGGGCAGCTTTATCAGTTTTCAGTCGACTGACCTCCTTGTTGGCGATCCCAAGAGCAGCTTTCAGATTGGTATTGTCTTGTTCAAGCTTGGTGACTGAAGCTAACTTCTCGTCAGCAAGCTTGATCTTCTCAGCTAGTTCGAGGTCTTTCTTCTGTTGGGCCTCCCTTACCTTACCTGCAAGTTACAGCAAGGTCAGATTTTTGAAACAAGCAAGGGGAAAAGCAGTCGTCAGGGTCTCACCAAACATACCTTCGGTCTCCTCCTTTGCCTTCGTCAGCTTCTCCTGAACCAGCTTCAAGCTCAGCTCGAGTTGAGTGTGCTTGTTTTCCAGCTCAGAGTAGCGAGCCACAAGATCACAAGAGTTCTGCGAAGAACCAATCGACTAAATGTCAAATATAATTCACTTCCGAGTGAAAAAGAAAAAACACACGTTTCTAAGACTACAGCCGAATACAAGCATTCGACCGTAGTCTCGGGGACTACACCCAGTGGGTGCACTCAGCGTGCCCCCACTAATTCTGTTGAAGACAAAGTCGACCAGTCGACCTCAAAAAAAAAGAGAGAGATGTATTCTTTAAGACTGTGATCAACTGCAAGCAGTCGACCACAGTCTCGGGGACTACACCCAGTGGGTGCACTCAGCGTGCCCCCACCGGTTTGTGAAATCCAGTCGACATAGTCGACTGACAGAAAGATTGACATCATAAAGCCTAAGGCCGACTGCCAGCAGTCGACCTTAGCCTTGGGGACTACACCCAGCGGGTGCACTCAGCGTGCCCCCGCTAAACACGGAGTTTAATCGACACACCCAGTGGGTGACTACTATAAATTCCGGAAAGGAAAAGTTTTTTGGTAGCATATCCAACAGAACAAACGGTGGTCGACTGACCTGAACATTGCTTTGGAGGGCAGAACTGGCGTCATAAGCTGCCTGGCTCGCATCCCGGATGGTCTTCAACTGCTCCATCATGATTCCCGCCTAGCGTATTGCCTCCTTCGCCGCGCCAGCTTGGTCCTCTGGGACGTGGTGCGTCGTGAAGAGGGAGGGCTGCTGAGCACTCGTCAATGGATCTGCGAAGGACACCGTATGTCGAGTGGTGTTCTCTTCCTCCGCAATCAGAATCTCAGGCGCCGTCACATCCTGGGGCACCTTGCTGGCGGACGCTTTCCTGCTCCTTCTACGCTTCAGCGGTTCCTCATCCTCATCATCATCAGGGAGATTGATAACAGCGGTGGGTGGAGCTACAGAGAAGAATCAGGATCAGAGATCGCGAGTCAGTCGACTAAGAACGGCGTTAAGAATACAGTACCTGGTTTCGAAGTTGCTGCGTCCTCCATCTCATGGTCATCAGCCCGGGCTGAGGTTTCAGAAGTAGCAGCACTGCAACTCCAAAGGATCAGTCGACTAACTTCAGCGTCGACCAGAGACAAAGTTCACACAAAATAAGAAGACGTAAGCAGCACGATTATCCTGATATGGTGGGGATGGACACCTTCATCTTCGGCAGGAGCTTGATCGGCTTCGACGAGGCCGCCCTGGGCTGCTTCGGCGCCTTTTCAGTCGGCACCGGAGAGGTGGTCCGAGGGCGCTTGGTCGACTGAACAACGGTCGCAACCCCCTTGCCACGTTCAGCCGAAGGGTCGTGGACAAGCTTCGACCGCCTTTCTGAGCGCGGTGGTACGACCTCCTCCTCCTCCTCTTCTTCCTCATCCTCAACATCATCTTCAGCACCGTCATCATCATCGTCGTCGTCATCATCCTCTGCAACGTCCGAGTCCCATTCCTCCTCTTCCTGGCTCTCGCCCCCACTCGCCTCACCCTCCTCAGTCGAAGCTTGTGCCCCATTGGGCATCGAGTACAGCTCGCTGAGAGCCTAGCAGATATCAAGACAAGGATCAGTCGACCAGTCGGCAGGATAAACAGAAATGAATGCGACAAGAACACAGTGGAGAGCAGAGCAAATGTACCTTGTTTGGATCGCTGTTGTGGTCGAGTGGAGGAATCCTTCTGGCTCCGCGTGGGTTATCCTTGTTTCCAGTAACGGCTACCATCCATCTTTCCAGAGTGACATCGTCGACTGCTTCTGGATGGACTCGAGTCTCGTCTTCAGTCCCACAGTACAACCACATGCAGTGGCTCCGGAACTGAAGGGGCTGGATGCGACGCCTGAGGAAGACCTCCAGGAGGTCCATGCCCGTCACTCCCTCCCGAACCAACTGCACCACGCGCTCCATCAACATCTTCACGTCAGCTTTCTCCTCCGGAATCAGCTTCAGAGAGGAGGGCTTGTTCACTCGGTCCATGGTAAACTGAGGGAGTCCACTCGACTGCCCCGGCGTCGATTGGTCCTGGCAGTAGAACCAAGTCGACTGCCAGCCTCTGACTGACTGGGGAAAGGTCATGGGCGGGAAGGTGCTCTTATTCCTCACCTGGATCCCCAGACCCCCACACATTTGGACGACTCGGGTTCTCTCATCACCTGGGCTCGCCTTCTTCACGGTCTGAGAGCGACACGTGAATATATGCTTGAACAAACCCCAGTGCGGTCGACAGCCCAGGAAACCCTCACACATGGACACGAACGCGGCAAGATAGGCAATAGAATTTGTGGTAAAGTGGTGGAGCTGCGCTCCGAAGAAGTTCAAGAAGCCACGGAAGAAAATACTCGGCGGCAAAGAAAATCCACGATCAACATGGGTGGCCAAGAGCACACACTCACCCTCTTCTGGCTGGGGCTGCCACTCCTTCCCCGGAAGCCTCGCAGCTCCATGAGGGATCAAGCCCTCGTTGGCCATGTCGAGGAGGTCTTTCTCTGTGATGGTCGACTGGATCCAGTCTCCTTGGACCCAGCCCTTCGGCAGGCGGGATCTGGACGAGGACCCGCCGCGGCTGGTAGATCTCCCCTTTGCCTTCTCCGACGCCGACGCCTTCTTCGCACGTTCCAGCGCCGCCGTCTTCTCCTTGGCCATGGTTGCCGGCGAGATGCGTGAAGGGAAGTTGTGCGGGGGCGAGAGCGAGCGCGCTGGACGGGGATGAAGGGAGCAGAGAGAGAGAGAATGTTGAGGCACAGTACAGAAATCCTCGCCGGGCGCATTTATAAGGTCCCTTCCGAGTGAATGACAGGTGGGCCCGGTCTATCTAATCATATCCAGGAACAGTTATGCAGACGGGATACGTGGCGAAGAAAGCGGCGCGGAGATCGAGGCGTCTATGTCCCGTCCCATCCGAACGTCGCGGTCCGCTCCGCTTCGCGCGCGTCCCCAAATTTCGCATCCCGCGGAATCCGCGAACAGCAGATCAGTCTGTCAGGCACGGGGTTTCCCGCGATCCGTCGCTCGGAGATCGTCGAAGCCCGAAAGATCACTCGACGAAAGAAGAGAATGGATCGAGTCGACTGAAGACAAGTTGCTCAGTATCGACGAAGAGATTCTTTGGTCCAGAACAACGCACGACCAGAGCGCAAAAGTTAATCAGAAACGACATCAACTCCTTCCTCACTCGAAGCCTCAATCCATTCGGGGGCTAATGATGGGGTCATGTACCTAGGGTAGGGTCATGAACCTGATCTAAGTACCTTACCCAAGGACACCCTTAGAAGAGGTCGCCTTCCAGTCGACCAACGAGGGACTCACTCGACTGACTTGAAGGACTCGACCACGAAGACTCACTCAACCACCAGGAGGTCAGGAGGCACTCTGCACTGCAACGGCCTGTAATAAAGTAGGCTTTATGATAGTAAAGACACTTTATGTGGGGCGTTACCAGTAACGCCGCAGACTTAACTCCCCTTAAACCCTCTCCTACGTGGGCTGGCTGGGGTCCTGGCGCACTCTATATAAGCCACCCCCCTCCACAGGTAGAAGGGTTCGGGACCTTGTAACTCATATACTCATAATCCACTCGACCGCCTCCGGGCTCCGAGACGTAGGGCTATTACTTCTTCCGAGAAGGGCCTGAACTCGTACATCCCTTGTGTTTACAACCTCTCCATAGCTAGGACCTTGCCTCTCCATACCTACCCCCCACTGATGAGGACATCAATACAATTGTTACACCCACAACCCCTGCTGCTATACATACTGGACCAATTACTAGAGCTCGTGCACGCCAACTAAATTACCAGGTACTTTCGTTTCTTGGTAATGATTCTAATGTTCATGAGAATATGATGCTGCCTAAATTGGATACATTTGTTTTGCTTACAAATGAAGGGCCTAGCTTGGAGAAGGATGAACATTGGAGCAAGAACAAGCATGGAGATGATGGCATGCGCAAGGGAAACAAGAACGGAGTTACAAGTGATGATTTCAGGACTTTGAAGCCACCATAATGGGTGCATGAAGCCTTGGACGAAATATACAAGATGCCACTTCATAAATTTCGTCCCGAGGCTATTTTAGGTGCTGCGTCACCTTATTATTGGGCCAGGCCCATGTAATTTCGAAATACATAAGTATAGGCTATTTTTAGAATCCGTATGTGTGGGGAAACAAGAGATAGGGTTGATTTCGGACCCCTCCACCAAGGGCCACGAAATTCCCCCCCTCTTCCTCCATATATACAGCCCTTAGGGCATCGTTTAGACTTTGGGTTTTGTTTAGATTAAAAGTTCGCCATAGCTGCAACTTCGCGTACTTCGTTTGTGTTCAACGACCAGACAAAGGCGTCACAGAACCCCACCTTGATCAATAAAGCTTTCATCTTATATTCGCAATATCCAGATTGCAACTTAGTTTCTTGCTTGTTCTTCGTTTGCTCGCAGGAAACAGACCCTCGTGGTCAGGTTGATCATGCTCCGGCGTGGTCAATAACCTCTCGGAGTTGGTTTAGCGATTGCTAAGGCGCGACGTCCTCGCACGTTCGTAGTCGGATCGTCAAAGTCGACTTCCACCAAAGCGAAATCCACCATCTCATCGAAAGACGGGACACCTTTGCCTCTATCAAGTGGTATCAGATTTCCAGGTTGCTCGGTGAGATTTTACAGTTTTTCATAGTTTAGATCGAGTCTGTTCTTCATACCTACAGTCCACGAAAAAGCCACAAAAAAAATTAGGGTTAGTTCATCATATCCGAACCAATCTGAGCCTTTGCATAATCTTTTTAGGGTTTTGCTTTGTTGAATTTGCGGTTGCATCGTCGTGTCTAGTTGCTGGTCTTAGAGTCTAGTCTTTTAGAGTTTCGAGTTCTGGTCATAAGTTGTCACGCTGCCGCCGCACCATCATCATCACCCCTGCCATCTACCACCACCGCTTATCCACCACTGCTTCGAATCCGTATCCATATACCACCACAGCTGTCATATACCACCACCGCTGCCATCTACCACCATATATCCACCACCAATCCGAGTTCTTGTCATATTAGGTTTGTTTTCGAGATCCATCTAGATTCCGATTCGTGTTTCCTTGCCGGAGTAGGTTTCGGAAAAAAAAAGAGTCGGGTAGCCACGCTCCGTTTAGGCCCAAAATTTTTCGAAAACGCATTTTTCGAAAAATTTTCTGGCTATCCTATTTTTAGGTGTTTCTGAGTGTTTTGAGACAGGTGCCATTATAGGAAGTTTTTTTTTTGACCCGTTTCCAGTTTTTGGGTCCGGGCAGTCAAAAAAAAAAGACACCCACCACCACCACTTGTTCGTAGTCTGTAGGATCATATTCTTGTGTGTTTCTATTGCTGCTAACCATGCCAGGATCACAAGCCGACGAGATTGACTGGGAGAATTTATCGAACAAGGAGCTTCATGATAAGTTTCAGCAAATGATGACTGAACAGGTGCAAGATGTGCTGAACAATTTTGAAGAGGCCATGGAGAAGATCACTGGCTTTGAGAAGACGTTCGAAACAAAGCTCGATAACAAGTTTAATGAATTGCTCGCGCGTCTTCCACCACCACCACTCGCTGCAGCTAACGCACCTCTCCAACAACAACAACAACGACTACCTCCACGTCGCGAAGCAGACCTCCGCCGAGCAAGCCGTGTTCCTCTTGCATTTGGCCAAACTGTTGGTGCTGCTGTTGATACTTCTGTGGCTCCTGCTGCTGATGCGGAGGAGGATGATTATGTGGGAGATTATGAGGATGAGGTTGATCAAAATCAACACTACGTGCAGCCACCTGTACCACCACCAGCAGGTCGACCTCAGGTATATATTCGTAGTGGTAGGCCTGCACCACCACCTCAGGTACGAGATGATGTCCATATTCCTAAACTGAAATTGAATATTCCACCATTTGAGGGTAGATATGTTCCTGATATATATCTTACTTGGGAGTTAGAAACTGAACAACGATTTACATGTTTACAATATCCTGAGGAGAGACGAGTTGCTGCTGCCGTTTGTGCTTTCACTAGTTTTGCATGTGTATGGTGGTCTGAACATTGTAGATTATATCCTATTCCAACTACTTGGGCCGCTTTGAAAACTGCTATGCGTACGCGTTGGGTTCCACCATATTATCAACGTGAATTGCTTCAAAAATTGCAGCGTTTAAGACAAGGGAAAAATTCTATAGAAGAATATTATCAGGAATTACAAACTGGCATGATTAGATGTGGTATTGTTGAGGAGAATGAAGCTATGCTTGCACGTTTTCTGGGTGGATTAAATAGAGAGATTCAGACCATTCTAGACTATAAGGAGTATACTAATATCACTCGTTTATTCCATCTTGCTTATAAAGCTGAACGTGAAGTGCGGGATCGATAAGCATTGGGGCGAACTAACTTTTCTGCAGGCCGACCTTCATCATGGACACCACGTGCATCTTCTACTTCAACTGCACCAGCACCTCCATCCGGTGCCTCCTCCAGCCGTGATACAAGAAAACAGGCACAACCACCATTATCTGCCAAGAGCGCACCTGCGGGGCCTGCACAGCGTTCTTCTTCTTCCATGGCATCAACAGGGCACACAAGTGATATTATTTGTCGTCGTTGTAAGGGAGGAGGTCATTATGCGAGAGAATGCAAATCTCCGCGTGTGATGATTGCTACCGCGGATGGTGGATATGAGTCCGCTAGTGACTATGATGAGGAGACTTTGGCTCTTATTACACGTGAAGAACATGGTGGAGATGATTCTGATCATGAGACGCAATACATGGCTCCTGAAGACGCTGACAGGTATGAATGTTTAGTTGCTCAACGTGTTTTGAGTGTGCAGGTCACACAAGCTGAGCAAAATCAGAGGCACAATTTATTCCATACCAAGGGAGTTGTGAAGGAACGTTCTGTGCGCGTCATCATAGACGGAGGGAGCTGCAACAACTTGGCTAGCATGGAGATGGTGGAGAAGCTTTCTCTCACCACAAGACCACATCCACATCCTTACTACATCCAATGGTTCAACAACAGCGGCAAGGTTAAGGTAACACGTACTGTTCGTGTGCATTTTAGTATCTCTACATATGCTGATTATGTTGATTGTGATGTGGTACCTATGCAAGCATGTTCCTTATTACTTGGTAGACCATGGCAATTTGATAAAAATTCTGTATACCATGGTAGAAACAATCACTATACTCTTGTTCATAAGGATAAAAATATTACTTTGCTTCCTATGACTCCTGATTCCATTTTGAAAGATGATATTAATGAGCTAATAAAGCAAAACAGGAGACAAATAAGAGTGAAAATCAGATTGTGGCAAAAGAATTTGAGCAACAAATGAAGCCTAATAATAAACCATCTAGTGTTGCTTCTAAAATTAAATTGAAAAGTGCATGTTTATTTGCCACCAAATCTGATATTGATGAGCTAGATTTCAGCAAATCTGTTTGCTATGCTTTTGTGTGCAAAGAGGCATTATTTTCATTCGAGGACGTGCCTTCCTCTTTGCCTCCTGCTGTCACTAACATTTTGCAGGAGTTCGCTGACGTCTTTCCACAAGACGTGCCACCGGGATTACCGCCTATTCGAGGGATTGAGCATCAAATTGACTTAATTCCCGGTGCTTCACTGCCAAACCGTGCACCATACCGTACCAATCCAGAGGAGACGAAGGAGATTATGCGTCAAGTACAAGAGCTTCTCAACAAAGGTTATATACGCGAATCCCTTAGTCCTTGTGCTGTTCCTATTATTCTAGTGCCGAAAAAGGATGGTACATCACGTATGTGTGTTGATTGTAGAGGCATTAATAATATTACTATCCGTTATCGTCATCCTATTCCTAGGCTAGATGATATGCTTGATGAATTGAGTGGCTCTACAATATTCTCCAAAGTTGATTTGCGTAGTGGATACCATCAAATTCGTATGAAATTGGGAGATGAATGGAAAACAGCATTTAAAACTAAGTTTGGATTATATGAGTGGTTAGTCATGCCTTTTGGGTTAACTAATGCGCCTAGTACTTTCATGAGACTAATGAACGAAGTTTTACGTGCTTTCATTGGACGATTTGTGGTAGTCTATTTTGATGATATACTGATTTATAGCAGATCTTTGGAAGAACATTTGGAACATTTACGTGCTGTTTTTATTGCTCTACGTGATGCACGTTTGTTTGGTAACCTGATGAGGACATCAATACAATTGTTACACCCACAGCCCCTGCTGCTATACATACTGGACCAATTACTAGAGCTCGTGCACGCCAACTAAATTACCAGGTACTTTCGTTTCTTGGTAATGATTTTAATGTTCATGAGAATATGATGCTGCCTAAATTGGATACATTTGTTTTGCTTACAAATGAAGGGCCTAGCTTGGAGAAGGATGAACATTGGAGCAAGAACAAGCATGGAGATGATGGCATGCGCAAGGGAAACAAGAACGGAGTTACAAGTGATGATTTCAGGACTTTGAAGCCACCATAATGGGTGCATGAAGCCTTGGACGAAATATACAAGACGCCACTTCATAAATTTCGTCCCGAGGCTATTTTAGGTGCTGCGTCACCTTATTATTGGGCCAGGCCCATGTAATTTCGAAATACATCAGTATAGGCTATTTTTAGAGTCCGTATGTGTGGGGAAACAAGAGATAGGGTTGATTTCGGACCCCTCCACCAAGGGCCACGAAATTCCCCCCTCTTCCTCCACATATACAGCCCTTAGGGCATCGTTTAGACTTTGGGTTTTGTTTAGATTAAAAGTTCGCCATAGCTGCAACTTCGCGTACTTCGTTTGTGTTCAACGACCAGACAAAGGCGTCACAGAACCCCACCTTGATCAATAAAGCTTTCATCTTATATTCGCAATATCCAGATTGCAATCTCAGTTTCTTGCTTGTTCTTCGTTTGCTCGCAGGAAACAGACCCTCGTGGTCAGGTTGATCGTGCTCCGGCGTGGTCAATAACCTCTCGGAGTTGGTTTAGCGATTGCTAAGGCGCGACGTCCTCGCACGTTCGTAGTCGGATCGTCAAAGTCGACTTCCACCAAAGCGAAATCCACCATCTCATCGAAAGACGGGACACCTTTGCCTCTATCACTTTTCCTTATGTCATTAAACACAAGAAGGGAAAAGAAAATGTTATTGTTGATGCATTGTCTCGCCGCTATACTATGCTTTCACAACTTGACTTCAAAATATTTGGTTTGGAGACCATCAAAGATCAATATGTGCATGATGCTGATTTTAAAGATGTAATGCAGAATTGTAAAGAAGGAAGAATGTGGAACAAGTTCGTCGTTAACGATGGATTTGTGTTTCGTGCTAACAAGCTATGCATTCCAGCTAGCTCCGTTCGTCTTTTGTTGTTGCAGGAGGCGCATGGAGGAGGATTAATGGGACACTTTGGCGTGAAGAAGACGGAGGACGTACTTGCTACACATTTCTTTTGGCCAAAGATGAGACGGGATGTTGAGCGTTTTATTGCTCGCTGCACTACATGTCAAAAAGCTAAGTCACGGCTCAATCCTCATGGTTTATATATGCCTTTGCCTGTACCTAGTGTTCCTTGGGAGGATATATCTATGGACTTTGTTTTAGGTTTACCTCGAACAAAGAAGGGGAGGGATAGCATATTTGTTGTCGTGGATAGATTCTCGAAAATGGCACACTTTATACCATGTCATAAAAGTGATGATGCTGTTAATGTTGCTGATTTGTTCTTTCGTGAAATTATTCGCTTGCATGGTGTGCCAAATACTATTGTTTCAGATCGTGATACTAAATTTCTTAGCCACTTTTGGAGATGTTTATGGGCTAAGTTGGGGACTAAACTGCTTTTTAGTACTACTTGTCACCCCCAAACTGATGGACAAACTGAAGTAGTCAATAGAACGTTGTCTACTATGCTTAGGGCTGTTTTGAAGAATAATAAGAAAATGTGGGAGGAATGCTTGCCTCATATTGAATTTGCTTATAATCGTTCATTGCATTCTACTACTAAGATGTGCCTTTTTGAAGTTGTGTATGGTTTCCTACCTCGTGCACCTATTGATTTGTTGCCTCTTCCATCTTCGGAGAAGGTTAATTTTGATGCTAAACAACGTGCTGAATTGATTTTAAAAAAGCATGAGTTAACTAAGGAAAACATTGAGCGCATGAATGCTAAATATAAACTTGCTGGAGATAAGGGTAGAAAACATGTTGTGTTTGCACCTGGAGATCTTGTTTGGTTACATTTGCGTAAGGATAGATTTCCTGATTTGCGCAAATCAAAGTTAATGCCACGTGCTGATGGTCCCTTTAAGGTGTTAGAGAAAATAAATGATAATGCATATAAACTTGAGCTGCCTGCAGATTTTGGGGTTAGTCCCACTTTTAACATTGCAGATTTGAAGCCTTATTTGGGTGAGGAAGATGAACATCCGTCGAGGACGACTTCATTTCAAGAAGGGGAGGATGATGAGGACATCAATAGAATTGTTACACCCACAGCCCCTGCTGCTATACATACTGGACCAATTACTAGAGCTCGTGCACGCCAACTAAATTACCAGGTACTTTCGTTTCTTGGTAATGATTTTAATGTTCATGAGAATATGATGCTGCCTAAATTGGATACATTTGTTTTGCTTACAAATGAAGGGCCTAGCTTGGAGAAGGATGAACATTGGAGCAAGAACAAGCATGGAGATGATGGCATGCGCAAGGGAAACAAGAACGGAGTTACAAGTGATGATTTCAGGACTTTGAAGCCACCATAATGGGTGCATGAAGCCTTGGACGAAATATACAAGACGCCACTTCATAAATTTCGTCCCGAGGCTATTTTAGGTGCTGCATCACCTTATTATTGGGCCAGGCCCATGTAATTTCGAAATACATCAGTATAGGCTATTTTTAGAGTCCGTATGTGTGGGGAAACAAGAGATAGGGTTGATTTCGGACCCCTCCACCAAGGGCCACGAAATTCCCCCCTCTTCCTCCATATATACAGCCCTTAGGGCATCGTTTAGACTTTGGGTTTTGTTTAGATTAAAAGTTCGCCATAGCTGCAACTTCGCGTACTTCGTTTGTGTTCAACGACCAGACAAAGGCGTCACAGAACCCCACCTTGATCAATAAAGCTTTCATCTTATTTTCGCAATATCCAGATTGCAATCTCAGTTTCTTGCTTGTTCTTCGTTTGCTCGCAGGAAACAGACCCTCGTGGTCAGGTTGATCGTGCTCCGGCGTGGTCAATAACCTCTCGGAGTTGGTTTAGCGATTGCTAAGGCGCGACGTCCTCGCACGTTCGTAGTCGGATCGTCAAAGTCGACTTCCACCAAAGCGAAATCCACCATCTCATCGAAAGACGGGACACCTTAGCCTCTATCAAGTGGTATCAGATTTCCAGGTTGCTCGGTGAGATTTTACAGTTTTTCGTAGTTTAGATCGAGTCTGTTCTTCATACCTACAGTCCACGAAAAAGCCACCAAAAAAAAAATTAGGGTTAGTTCATCATATCCGAACCAATCTGAGCCTTTGCCTAATCTTTTTAGGGTTTTGCTTTGTTGAATTTGCGGTTGCATCGTCCTGTCTAGTTGCTGGTCTTAGAGTCTAGTCTTTTAGAGTTTCGAGTTCTGGTCATAAGTTGTCACGCCGCCGCCGCACCATCATCATCGCCCCTGCCGTCTACCACCACCGCTCCGAATCCGTATCCATATACCACCACCAATCCGTGTCCATATACCACCACCGATCCATATCCATATACTACCACCGCTACCACCACCGCTGCCATATACCACCACCATATATCCACCACCAATCCGAGTCCTTGCTTATTAGGGTTGTTTTCGAGATCCATCTAGATTCCGATTCGTGTTTCCTTGCCGGAGTAGGTTCCGGAAAAAAAAAAGAGTCGGGTAGCCACGCTCCGTTTAGGCCCAAAATTTTTCGAAAACGCATTTTTCGAAAAATTTTCTGGCTATCCTATTTTTAGGTGTTTCTGAGTGTTTTGAGACAGGTGCCATTATAGGAAGTTTTTTTTGACCCGTTTCCAGTTTTTGGGTCCGGGCAGTCAAAAAAAAATTGGTCAAAAAAAAATTTCGTGTCCATCCTGTCAGTTTGAGCTAAGAAGAGTTTTGAGACACTCGCCATTATAGTGATTTTTCGCAAAAAAAAAGCAGCGCAAAAAAAAAGAGCGCCAAAAAAAAAAGAGCGCCAAAAAAAAAAGAGCGAAAATAAATTCCAGAGTGTGCTTTTCCCTTGTTTACGTGCCGCGCCGTGATTTTGTTAGTGTTCTAGGCTCGCGTCTCTAGCACAGTCTAGCCTAGGACCAGCACAGTACCGTCGTTGAGCGTTTATTCAACTTTGCATCTCTGAATTGATTATTGCTGACCCTTTTTGCTACCATATTATAAGCCTTCCCAGCTCCACATACATCTACGTCGTGCGTTTGACTCTCCCTGGTAATCGCTCTATCCAAGCTTTGAGAGTTTTTGACTACAACGGTTGCCGATCACCGCCTGCTGCTGGGTAAGAACTGGTAAGAATTTGAGATTTGCTTGACGGATTTGTGACACCCACCACCACCACTTGTTCGTAGTCTGTAGGATCATATTCTTTTGTGTTTCTATTGCTGCTAACCATGCCAGGATCACAAGCCGACGAGATTGACTGGGAGAATTTATCGAACAAGGAGCTTCATGATAAGTTTCAGCAAATGATGACTGAACAGGTGCAAGATGTGCTGAACAATTTTGAAGAGGCCATGGAGAAGATCACTGGCTTTGAGAAGACGTTCGAAACAAAGCTCGATAACAAGTTTAATGAATTGCTCGCGCGTCTTCCACCACCACCACTCGCTGCAGCTAACGCACCTCTCCAACAACAACAACAACGACTACCTCCACGTCGCGAAGCAGACCTCCGCCGAGCAAGCCGTGTTCCTCTTGCGTTTGGTCAAACTGTTGGTGCTGCTGTTGATACTTCTGTGGCTCCTGCTGCTGATGCGGAGGAGGATGCTTATGTGGGAGACTATGAGGATGAGGTTGATCAAAATCAACACTACGTGCAGCCACCTGTACCACCACTAGCAGGTCGACCTCAGGTATATATTCGTAATGGTAGGCCTGCACCACCACCTCAGGTACGAGATGATGTCCATATTCCTAAACTGAAATTGAATATTCCACCATTTGAGGGTAGATATGTTCCTGATATATATCTTACTTGGGAGTTAGAAACTGAACAACGATTTACATGTTTACAATATCCTGAGGAGAGACGAGTTGCTGCTGCTGTTTGTGCTTTCACTAGTTTTGCATGTGTATGGTGGTCTGAACATTGTAGATTGTATCCTATTCCAACTACTTGGGCCGCTTTGAAAACTGCTATGCGTACGCGTTGGGTTCCACCATATTATCAACGCGAATTGCTTCAAAAATTACAGCGCTTAAGACAAGGAAAAAATTCTGTAGAAGAATATTATCAGGAATT
>NC_041387.1:286042261-286058572 GCF_002162155.2 Triticum dicoccoides | reverse complement strand
AAAGCCTCTGAGCGTGACATCGTGGTGGGCTAGGCGATGACATCCATCCTGCCGTTATGTGGGTCTTGGGCTCGTTGCATGCAAATGACAACCTTTGGCTGATTCCTTGGGACTCCACACATGCACTTGCCTCCTTTGCACCAAAGAGGAAACCTGTTTTACTATGCCCGCTGGCCCGCGCCTGGCCTTGGTTGTCATGGCTGATGTCATTCCAGCCTTGTGAAGCTGGGTCTTGCATAGAAGTATTCGCTCCGCTCAGGATGCAGCCTAAGGAGGCCGCTCCCTCGGGAGGTCTTGATGCCTCCCACCTCACGAGGCTAGACTCCTCGCGAGGGTCTTGTCTTGCCGTAGTCGAAGCTGGGCCATAGCAGGCCGTCGAAGAAGCCACGTCGTGGGACACAGGTAGGTAGGGCTGGGTATCCTGGTTCCCAAAACACGACAGATTCCGATGTTGTTTGAGCCATGTTGTGCCTACTCATACATGCTTGCTTGTTATACCTGCTATGCTTAGAGTGGTGTCAAGTCTGATTCATCTGGGATGGATTAGGATGGTGGTGAACGTACCATGTTATTTAGAGCTAAATGTGTGAACACGATTTGGTAAAGGTAGCGATGAGAGGACATGTTGGAGTACATGGTGGGTTGTCTCATTGAAACCATCCTCAGGAACTGAGTTCTATGTTTGTGATCTAAGACAGTAACTACCACACATTGGGATCCTTAATTGAATCTCTCGAATTATTAATAGCCTTGATCTCTGTCTAGGAGTTGCAACTAGTTTCTCGTGTTTGTAGGATATGTGTTGGAGGGCATGTGTAGGATTGACCCCAGGGGTGGGCTATGATGCGGTAGATACACCGTGGCAAGGTGTGCTGAGGCACCTATTTGGTGGGCTTGGGAATCCTGCACACATCATTTGGGGCTGTAGTGGAAACCTCGGCCAGACTTCCTTCTGGATGGAAGTCAAATATGAGATAAACCTAGACTAGAGACTTGTGTGGTTAGTTAGGTCTTGGTCGACACCCTCGCTGGGATTCCGCTTGAAGGTTGTCGAGTACATGTCATGTAAACATCGATAAGTGGTGAGAGCTTGTGTGAAGAAGTACACCCCTATAGGGTTATCAAACTATTTGAATAACCGCATCCACGGATATGGAATACTTGGAAAGCTTATATGGTTCATAGACAAGTTGAAATGGATACCCTAAAATGCGCAAGATAAGTGTGAGTTCTATGGATGGCCTTCTCATAGGGAGATGGAAGCGAATCATTAGTGGTGTATTGATATGGTGAATATGTGGACTCGTGTGCACTTTCTCACCTCAAAGAAAACACTGATAGTCATAGTATAGGATAGCCACTGAGTCAAAGCTGGCTTGCCGCAGTTAAACTCCACAACCCCTTTTTTGATACCGATCCATAAGTAGATAGTTCTACTGTAAATCTTGTTGAGTACATTTGTATTCATGTTTGCTTAATTTATGTTTTTGTAGAGGACACTTCAGTCTCACTTTTGAGTTCGATGTTGACCAATTATCTTGGGAATCCCAGACAGAGGTCTCGTGTCCATCGAGGGTCTTGTAGATAGTCAGGCTTTCTAGCCTTCTTTCCTTTCAGATGTCTGTACTTAGACATGTTTATGCTTTCACTTATTGCTTGTATGATTTTGTATGTTGGGTCATCAGACCCATGTTTGTAATATCGTGCTATGTAAGGCTCCTAAAAGCCTCTTAAAGAAAAACTTTGAGATGTAGAGTTATGTTGTGATGCCATGTTGTATCTACACATATCGAGCATATTGCGTGTATGTTATTGAAATGCTTTGGTATGCGTGGGATCCGAAACCTAGTTGTTTATTCTTGGTAGCCTTCCTTCTGGGGAAATGCCTCCTAGTGCTTCCATATGGAACAAATGAATTGACCGGCATGTGTCCTTCTTGCTCATATGTATGTCCGTACGGGGAAATGGCATGCGGTGTTCACCGAAGTCCTGATAGCTTGCTACAGCCCGATTACACTCGCTATTGACCGACAAGTGCATTGCTGGGTCATGTATGCATGTCCCTGTAAGTTTGTGCCACCTTGGGTTTACGACAAGTCATGTTGGCCCGTGTTCTCTGTCATATGGATGCTAGCAACACAATCATATACATGAGCCAAAAGGCGCAAACGGTCCCGAGCCAGGTAAAGCGACAACCATGGGTTACCGTCCATGAGGCCGCAAGTAATATGATGTGTTACATGCTCGATTAGTGTGACTTAGGATTGGGGTCCCGACAGCTTTGGTATCAGAGCCTAACTGCTTGTAGGATTACCAAGCCAAACTGGTCAAAGTCGTGTCTAGAAATGCTTTAGTTATATAAGGGAATTGATTGTGGAAGGGAATGTAAGGCTATTTTTATGCCTTATCCTTGTGTCATTCTAATTCTAAGTCACCCTCTTCTTTTCTACGGGGTTAAGAAACTGGGCTTTCTATCTACCTATCAGGATCACGAGTTCCTATGCTGGAGACTTATAGGATAGGTGTTGTCTTGTTGGATCAGTGTTTCCATAGAACTCAATATTATGTTGTTAGTTGTCTTGTAGGTTGATTCATGTTTCATGTCATACAGCCATTATGCTATCCGAGTTACCCAACGTTTCTAAATAATCTGATGCATTTGCAAATCATTTCTTCATGTCCTAGTGTCTCCTAGCCAGACTAGGCACACTAATTATTGAGTTGATGTACTCCGTTGCCTCGACATATTTGTTGAAGCTATCAGGAAACTAGGATGTCATAGATAGCCACCCAGTAACCCAACCTTGTGTTGTGTTCTCAGTGTGATGATTCCGGCCACCATTTTTGAAAGCATCTCGTGATGTTATTTAGTTAGTAGGTATTCCATTTCTGGGTTCTTGAACCCAAGATTCACTCTACTTATTTCGTGTTGATAGTGTTTGCTCGTTTTTAGGATATTAGTAACCCTTGTGATCGTCCTCTAGGTTCATGGTTTATCATTCTTCCAATACCATGACCAAGCCATGGAAGACGTTCTCCCTGAATGAAAAGATCTCAACCAGAGTGCTCTTGATGAGTTCTCCGTTCTACATTGTGAATCTTCCTGTCCTTCATCTTTGCATTGGTTATTCGGAAGAAATATGTTGAACTTGTTCGACATGATAATCCATGCATCCATAACTCAGGAAATCATGTGTTCCTTTGAGTTGTTCCTTTTGTAGTTGTATTTTGACCCTCGTCTATCAGTTGATAGTCAGGAGTAGTTATGCATTCGTGTTCATCGATGCCTTTTCCTCTTGTGGTACGTGATAAGTCTCCAACGTATCTATAATTTTTGATTGTATCATGCTGTTATACTATCATTCCTGGATGTTTTACAATCATTTTATAGTCATTTTATATCATTTTTTGGTACTAACCTATTGACATAGTGCGAAGTGCCAGTTGTTGTTTTCTGCATGTTTTTTACATTGTAGGAAATCAATATCAGACGAAGTCCTAATGCCATGCCACTTTACGATGAATTTTTATGGACCAAAAGGAAGAAGATGAGCCTTGGTTGCACCTGGGGGGAGTCCCGAGGAGGGGACAACCCACCAGGGCGCGCGAGGAGGCCCAGGCGCGCCCTGGTGGGATGTGCCCACCTCGGGTGCCCCCAGACCGCCTCTTTGCTCTATAAATACCCCAATATTCTAGAAACCCTAGGGGAGGTGACAAAATATTCATCCAGCCGCCGCAGAGTCCAGAACCAACAGATCCAATCTTAGACACCATCATGGAGGGGTTCACCACTTCCATTGGTTTCGTGGTATTTCCTCGACATATGCCAATGAGTGGCTAATCATGTAGGGGGTCAATAGAACATTGCTGGCCTCTAGAAGCGGGAGTACGCAAGACCTCAAATGACGCCGGGTCTTACACAGGTTCGGGGCTCTTCGTGGAGATAACACCCCTAATACTTTTCTGCAGGGTCTCCGCATCACTATGATCAATAGCAAATACAAGGTTGCTCCTTGAGTTGTTCGGGATAGAGGAGGAAGAAGGCAGCTAGCTATACTTCCCCTTGGCTATGTGGGGTGAGATGATCTAAGGGCTAAAACACTTTGCATGGGTGTCCCTGGGGGGGTTTATATAGGCCTACCCCCAAGGGTACAATGGTAATCCGGCTGGTCCTGGGACCCGGCCGTCAGTGTCTCTAGGCTCTGGCTTCTCTGTCGACAGCTAGGGCCCGCCGCCTAGTGGGTCCCACCAGCTGTCGTGAACTCCGCCGACAGGTAGGTTCTGCTGTCTGCGTGCCAGGGGGACTAGGCTGCACTGTAGCCCTGCCCTTGATGACGATGGCTTGGTTGGAGGGCGCATGGCTAAAGTTCCGCCGCTTGGCGGGCGATCACTATGGCCACACCCAGCCACATCCGGTTAATTGTGCACAGACTCCAAGGGGAGGGGCGGCCGCCTGCTAGGAGTCAGCCTTCCTTTGAGGCCGCTTGCTCAGGCCCTCCCGTCTTCAGGGGATTCATGGGCTGGTGGGGCCCGCCGCCTGCAGACCACACCTACCGCCCGTCGTGGGGGCATGGCCCTGCATGACGTAGGCATCGTCATTGGCCGTGTGGCTATAGTGCTGTGTCAGGCAAGGGGTGTCCGTCTGGTACGTCTGCACTGTGGCCACGTTCCCTCCGGGATTCGAGGGTGCCAGGTGGCACTGTTGCCACGCCATGTCTTGTCGTAGCAGGTGGGTGCAGACTTTTGAGGTGGCGATGGGCCGCCTAGCAGGAGTCGGCCTAGGCCCTCGTCGTCTTCTGGAGCGCGCCGCCTCATGTCTTGTCGTAGCAGGTGGGTGCAGACTTTTGAGGTGGCGATGGGCCGCCTAGCAGGAGTCGGCCTAGGCCCTCGTCGTCTTCTGGAGCGTGCCGCCTTCTAGGAGGCGGCCGGTTGGCTCTAGCCGGCCGTGGAGGCCGGCCTTACAATCACTCGGACTGAGGGGCTAGGCTAGCCCCGATGTCTTGAAATCTGCTAGGGTGTGGGTGAGGCTACCCAGGATCTATCCCCCCGTCAGTAGTCCCCGAAGCTGGTGAGGTTCTACAACTTTGGGCAGCTGGAGAGCCTTAGCAGTTTCCCTCTTTAAGTGTCCTTCGGCCTTCTGCTCCACCCGGCTGGGAGGAGTCGAGTGCCAGGAGCTGGACGCGGTCGCGGACGCCTGGTGGAATTCGAATAGTCGTGGTGGGGGCCAGGTGCGTGCTGTATGGGCGACAGGCCCACCACCCGCTGGCTACCCACCACGCGGTGCCTGCCGGCAAGGTTGGCCTGTCAGCCCACGCGAGCGGCGGGATGTCGCCGCAGGCCCGGGCCGGCCACTATAGGGCCTTGGCGCGTGCGTGGATCCGCTGCGGCTGAGGCGGGCGGTTGCGCTTCCCAGGGCGGTTAATACACACCTTAAAGGCGCGGAAGTCGCGGGGTCGTGGGGGGAGTGGGCGCAGTTAATCTCGTGCTCCCCCATGTCCCGCCCCCTCGGCTCCGCCCCCGCGGGGCTATAAGTAGGGGGAGGAGGGGGCAGCAGAACGCATGCGCGCCCTCCTCCCTTTTCGCCTTGTCTCTCTACTGGCATCGCGCCTTCTTCCCTCACCGAAGCGCTGCCGTGACTCACCGTCACTGAGCTTCTCTTCATCACCGCCGCCTCGCGCCACTGCCGAGCATAGAGCCCATGGCACTCAGCGGCCCTGCCGGCGACTGGGACGGCTCCACCGTCCACGAGGATCACATCCAGTTCCTTCGCCAGACGCGGCGCCTTCCCCATCACTCCAACGTCAAGGTGTGCATCCCCCCTGCCAGGGAGATCTCTCCAGCGCCGGAGGTCGACGAACGCGTCGTCTTGCGGTCACACTTCCTCCGCGGCTTCAGCCTTCCAGCGAGCGGGTTCCTCCGCTCGTTCATGGATTTCTACAGAGTACAGCCCCACCACCTCACGCCAAACACGGTGGTGCTGCTCTCCACGCTCGTCACTCTCTGCGAGAGCTACCTCGGCACCCTTCCCACACTCGAGCTGTGGGTCGAGTTTTTCTACCTGAAGCTCGGAACCGCCGCCAAGAGCAAGGCGGCGCAGCGCGGAGCCTGCGTCATGGTGCGGCGCACTGGGACTGGGGGTGGGGCTCGCTTCACGTCCATCGCCCTGCTGCAGTCGGCCAAACTATGGCAAAGGTCCTACTTCTGCATTGAGAACCTCCACTCGATGCGGAACTACATCATCTTGCCGGCTTATGCAGTCGGCCCACCTGCCAATCCCCGCGCCAACTGGAGCTTCCGGCCGAAGACCCTGTTGGTGCCCTCCGCCAGCGCCCTCACCAGGCTCCAGGTGATGCTGGACTCGGAGGGCCTCAAAGCCTCCAAACTGCTGGCCGCCTTCATGGAGTGTCGGGTGCTGCCTCTCCAAGGCCGGCCCATCATCATTAGCGACATGAGTGGGCGCCGGGATCCATCCCGGATGTCCACCAAGGAGATGCCGATCGCGGAGGTCGTCCGGCTGGTGAACCACATCTCCAACTGCAAGCTGTCGGAGCTGGAGTGGCAGTTCGGCAAGCTGCCAAAACAGCCGGGCTCATCCACCACCCATGGTAAGTCCTTCACTTCTCTTTATTTTTCGCTTTGCTGGTCTGAGTTCCTCTTTCCGCCTAAGCCATTGGCCATGGTGCAGTACTTTCCGGGCCAGATGGCCATCGGTGCACCGGCCCTAGGCGAGGAGTTCCTGCCGGACCAGTCGGTAAGCGACGCGAGCGACCCCGATTTGGGGCTGGCCGCCATGGAGGAGGAGGACGCCACGGGTGGTGGCGGAGGGGAAGCAGGCGGCTTCTCCAAAGGCGGCCTAGGGGAGTGGCCGAACAACGACACGAAAGACAACGAGCCGCATCGCGGCCACCATACCGACAGGGCAGGCGCCAGCTCCTCGGCCGCGCCGGGATGAGGGCGGGCTATATGGCAGGCGGCCCAAGAAGCCGAAGACCTCAACCGTCGCGACCAAGAAGCAAGAGGCTGCCGCGAGGGCGGCCCAGTTCCAGAGGACCTCGAAGCCGCACCCGGTGGTGTCTGCATAAGTGTTTCTGACTTCCTTGTCGTTGCTTTTTGTTTGCTTATTCTTTGCTTTTTCTTCAATGGTCTTTCCTGCTTTCTTGAATAGGGCTCCGCTTTCCCTCTCGCGAGCTCCAGCTGCTTCAGTGGTTGGGTCGGCCGATAGCTCTGCTGTCCCTCGACGCGTCGACCCGTTTGCCGCCCTCTAGAAGGCCACAAAGAGGAACGCGCAGGAGGCGTGCGAGGAGCGGGAGGAGGCGGCCAAGGCGGCGCGGGCGGAGGCCGATGTTGCGGCCAAGGTGCCGGCCGAGTTGGCGAACAAGGAGCGGGAGGACGTGGCCGCCAAGGCGCAGGAGGCAGAGGCATCCCGCGGTCAGGCCTCCGGGCCTGTCAACTCGCAGCACCCGAAGCCGCCTGCGCCGGAGGTTTCGGAGCCGGCTGGAAGGGCCGGCGTCGTCCAGCTGGCCTTGGAAAAGGAAGGAGGCAGCCCTAGCCTTGGGGAAGAGGTGGTTCCGCCCGCGCCGACTGCCGATGCCCAGGGGAGCCAGCCCGAGGGGCCACAGGCAGCGCCGTCTGACGGCGGGTCGACAGTGGGACCGCCTCCCACAGTCTGCATTCCCGCTCGCCAGCGCCCGGCGAAGGCAAGCTCGGCACCACGGCTGATGGAGGTCGGGGCCACCAGCTCGGCGGTGCCCGATGTTGAGGCCACCAGTGCCAACACAGCGGACTGGGCGTCTGGTGGCAGTGGCAGCGTCCTGACGTGTCGGTGTAGAACGTCCAGACCCATCTTGGTGTCCAAGGTGCCGCCCTCCAGAAATGCGTGTAGGAGTTCCTGACGTAGCGAGGGGTCATTCGGGTACACGCTTGTTTTTTGTCTTGGTCTTTTTGCAATCTTCCATGGGGGCGCGCCAGTGCACCCACTGGGTATAGCCCCCCGAGTTCTGGGTCAGCTGCTGAGCAGGTAGCTCAGAACTTTAAGGTGAGTTACGCGTGCTAACTTGTTTTCTTTTCTTCCCTTGTCCCTGTTGCAGGACTACCACAACCTCCGCGCGGCCGCCTACAACTCGCACATCACGGAGCTGGCCAGGCGGGACTGATACGTCCATTTTGCATCATGCTTTTATATCAATATTTATTGCATTATGGGCTGTTATTACACATTATATCTCAATACTTATGGTTATTCTCTCTTATTTTACAAGGTTTACCATGAAGAGGGGGAATGCCGGCAGCTGGAATTCTGGCTAGAAAAGGAGCAAACATTGGAAACCTATTTTGCACTGCTCCAAAAATCCTGAAAATCCGCGAAACATGTTTTTGGAATTAATAAGAATTATTGGGCGAAAGAAATACACCAGGGGGCCCACACCCTGTCCAGGAGGGTGGGGGCGTGCCCACCCCTACTGGGAGCACCCCCTATCTCCTGGGCCCCCTGGTGGTCCCCCTGTGTCCATCTTCTGCTATATGAAGTATTTTACCCTGGAAAAAATCGTGGGCAAGCTTACGGGACGAAACTCCGCCGCCACGAGGCGGAACCAATCTAGGGCTCCGACGGAGCTGTTCTGCCGGGGACACTTCCCTCCGGGAGGGGGAAATCATCACCATCGTCATCACCAATGATCCTCTCATCGGGAGGGGGTCAATCTCCATCAACATCTTCACCAGCACCATCTCCTCTCAAAACCCTAGTTCATCTCTTGTATCCAATCTTGTATCAAAACCACAAATTGGTACCTGTGGGTTGCTAGTGGTGTTGATTACTCCTTGTAGCTGATGCTAATTGGTTTACTTGGTGGAAGATCATATGTTCAGATCCTTAATGCATATTATTACTCCTCTGATTATGAACATGAATATGCTTTGTGAGTAGTTATGTTTGTTCCCGAGGACATGGGCGAAGTCTTGCCATTAGTAGTCATGTGAATTTGGTATTCGTTCGATATTTTGATGAGATGTATGTTGTCTTTTCCTCTAGTGGTGTTATGTGAACGTCGACTACATGACACTTCACCATTATTTGGGCCTAGAGGAAGGCATGGGGAAGTAATAAGTAGATGATGGGTTGCTAGAGTGACAGAAGCTTAAACCCTAGTTTATGCGTTGCTTCGTTAGGGGCTGATTTGGATCCATATGTTTAATGTTGTGGTTAGGTTTACCTTAATACTTCTTTTGTAGTTGTGGATGCTTGCAATAGGGGTTAATCATAAGTGGGATGCTTGTCCAAGTAAGGGCAGTACCCAAGCACTGGTCCACCCACATATCAAATTATCAAAGTACCGAACGCGAATCATATGAACGTGATGAAAACTAGCTTGACGATAATTCCCATGTGTCCTCGGGAGCTCCTTCCTCATTATTAGAAATTGTCCAGGCTTATCCTTTGCTACATAAAGGATTGGGCCACCTTGCTACACTTTATTTACTTGTTACTCGTTACAATTTATCTTATCACAAAACTATCTATCACCTACAATTTCAGTGCTAGCAGAGAAAACCTTACTGAAAACCGCTTATCATTTCCTTCTGCTCCTCGTTGGGTTCGACACTCTTACTTATTGAAAGGACTACGATAGATCCCCTGCACTTGTGGGTCATCAAGACTCTTTTCTGGCGCCGTTGCCGGGGAGTGTGGCACTTTTGGTGAGTTGAACTTGGCAAGGAAACATTTATATAGTGTGCTGAAATTGTTTGTTACTTGTCACTATGGAAACTAATCCTTTGAGGGGCTTGTTCGGGGTATCTTCACCCCGACTAGAAGAGCAAAGAGTTGCTCCTCAACCTACTGAACTTTAGGAAAATATTTACTTTGAGATTCCTTCGGGTATGATAGAGAAACTGCTAGCTAATCCATTTGCAGGAGATGGAACATTGCATCCTGATTTACACCTTATCTTTGTGGATGAAGTTTGTGGATTATTTAAGCTTGCAGGTATTCTCGCTGATTTTGTCAAAAGGAAGGTCTTCCCTTTATCTTTGAAGGGAGATGCATTGACATGGTATAGGCTATGTGATGATACGAGACCTTGGAACTATAAACGATTGAAGTTGGAATTCCACCAGAAGTTCTATCCCATGCATCTTGTTCATCGTGATCGTAATTACATATATAATTTCTGGCCTCGCGAAGGAGAAAGCATCGCTCAAGCTTGGGGGAGGCTTAAGTCAATGTTATATTCATGCCCCAATCATGAGCTCTCCCGGTAAATTGTTATTAACAAAATTTACTCTCGGCTTTCTCTTAATGATCGCAACCTGCTCGATACTTCCTATGATGGTTCTTATATGCTGAAGACTATTGATTTCAAATGGGACTTATTGGAAAGAATTAAACGCAACTCTGAATATTGGGGTTCCGACGATGGTAAGGAGTCAGGTATGACACCTAAGTTCGATTTGTTAAATCTTTTATGGATACCGATGCTTTCCGTGGATTTAGCGCTAAATATGGACTTGACTCTAAGATTGTAGCTTCTTTCTGTGAATCTTTTGCTACTCACGTTGATCTCCCTAAAGAAAAGTGGTTTAAATATAATCCTCCTGTTGAAGTGAAAGTAGTTGCACCTATTACAGTTGAAGAAAAGACTGTCACTTATAGTGATCCTATTGTTCCTACTACTTATGTTGAGAAACCCCCTTTTCCTGTTAGGATAAAGGATCATGCTAGAACTTCGACTGTTGTTCGTAAGAGTAATACTAGGACTTATACACCTCCTGAGCAAATCAATGTTGAACCTAGTATTGCATTGGTTAAAGATCTCTTGGATGATGATTTAGATGGGCATGTTATTTATTTCTGTGATGAAACTGCTAATATTGCTAGACCAGATACTAAGATACATAGACCTGTTGTAGGCATGCCTGTTACTTCTATTAAAATAGGAGATCGTTGTTATCATGGTTTATGTGATATGGGTGCTAGTGCTAGTGCAATACCTTATACCTTATATAAAGAAATTATGCATGACATTGCACCCATTGAATTAGAAGACATTGATGTTACTATTAAGCTTGCTAATAGGGATACCATTAAACCAGTTGGGATTGTTAGAGATGTTGAAGTTTTGTGTGGGAAGGTTAAATACCCTGCTGATTTTCTTGTTCTTGGCTCCCCACAAGATGATTTTTGTCCCATTATTTTTGGTAGACCCTTCTTGAATGCAGCTAGTGCTAAGATTGATTGTGAAAAAGATACTGTCACCATTGGCTTAGCTGGTATGTCTCATGAGTTTAATTTTGCTAAGTTTCGTAGACAACCTCGTGATAGGGAACCACCTAGTAAGGATGAGATTATTGGTATTGCTTCCATTGCCGTGCCTCCTACCGATCCGTTAGAACAATATTTTCTAGACAATGAAAACGATATGTTTATGAAGGAAAGAAGGGAAATAGATGAAGCGTTCCTTAAACAAGAACCTGTGCTGAAACATAATCTTCCCGTTGAAATTCTCGGCGATCCCCCTCCACCCAAGGGTGATCCCGTGTTTGAACTCAAACCATTACCTGATAATCTTAAGTATGCTTATCTTGATGAAAAGAAAATATATCCTATTATTATTAGTGCTAACCTTTCAGAGCAAGAAGAAGAAAGATTATTGAAAACTCTTAGGAAGCACTGAGCTGCTATTGGATATACTCTGGATGATCTTAAGGACGTTAGTCCCACGTTATGCCAACACAAAATTAATTTGGAGGACGATGCCAAACCAGTTAGAGATCCTCAACGACGACTGAATCCCAAGATGAAAGAAGTGGTAAGAAAAGAGATACTAAAGCTCCTTGAGGCAGGTATAATTTATCCCATTGCTGATAGTGATTGGGTAAGCCATGTCCATTGTGTTCCTAAAAAGGGAGGTATTACCGTTGTTCCTAATGATAAATATGAATTGATCCCGGAAAGAATTATTACAGGTTATAGGATGGTAATTGATTTCCGTAAATTAAATAAATCTACTAAGAAAGATCATTACCCTTTACCTTTTATTGATCAAATGCTAGAAAGACTATCCAAACACGCTCATTTCTGCTTTCTAGATGGTTATTCTGGTTTCTCTCAAATACCTGTGTCAGCGAGGGATCAATCAAAAACTACATTTACTTCCCCTTTCGGTACTTTTGCTTATAGACGTATGCCTTTTGGTTTATGTAATGCACCTGCTACCTTTCAAAGATGCATGATGGCTATACTCTCTGATTTTTGTGAAAAGATTTGTGAGGTATTCATGGATGACTTCTCCGTTTATGGATCCTCTTTTGATGATTGTTTGAGCAACCTTGATCGAGTTTTGCAGAGATGCGAAGACACTAGTCTCGTCCGGAATTGGGAATAGTGTCACTTTATGGTTAATGAAGGCATTGTCTTGGGGCATAAGATTTCTGAGAGAGGTATTGAAGTTGACAAAGCCAAAGTTGATGCTATTGAAAAGATGCCATGTCCCAAGGACATAAAAGGTATAAGAAGTTTCCTTGGTCATGCCGGTTTTTATAGGAGGTTCATTAAGGACTTTTCTAAAATCTCTAGGCCTCTGACTAATTTATTGCAAAAAGATATTCCTTTTGTCTTTGATGATGATTGTGTAGAAGCATTTGAAATACTTAAGAAAGCTTTGATCACTGCACCTATTGTTCAGCCACCTGATTGGAATTTACCTTTTGAAATTACGTGTGATGCTAGTGATTATGCTGTAGGTGATGTTCTAGGGAAAATAGTTGATAAGAAATTGAATGTTATCCAGTATGCTAGTAAGACTCTTGATACTGCCCAGAGAAATTATGCTACTACTGAAAAAGAATTCTTAGCAGTTGTGTTTGTATGTGATAAGTTTAGACCTTATATTGTTGATTCCAAAGTTACTATTCACACTGATCATGCTGTATTAAATATCTTATGGAAAAGAAAGATGCTAAGCCTAGACTCATTAGATGAGTTCTCTTGCTCCAAGAATTTGATTTACATATTATTGATTGAAAGGGAGCTGAGAACCCCGTTGCAGACAACTTGTCTAGGTTAGAGAATGTTCTTGATGACCCACTGCCTATTGATGATAGCTTTCCTGATGAACAATTAGAGGTCATTAATGCTTCTCGTACTGCTCCTTGGTATGCTGATTATGCTTACTACATTGTTGCTAAATTTATACCGCCTAGTTTCACATACCAGCAAAAGAAAGAGTTCTTTTATGATCTAAGACATTACTTCTGGGATGACCCACACCTTTATAAAGAAGGAGTAGATGGTGTTATTAGACGTTGTGTGCCTGAGCATGAACAGGAACAGATCCTACGCAAGGGTCACTCTGAATCTTATGGAGGACACAATGCTGGAGATAGAACTGCACACAAGGTACTACAATCTGGTTTTTATTGGCCTACTCTCTTCAAAGATGCTCATAAGTTTGTCTTATCTTGTGATGAAAGTCAAAGAATAGGTAATATTAGTAGACGTCAAGAAATGCATATGAATTACTCTCTTGTTATTGAACCATTTGATGTCTGGGGCTTTGATTATATGGGACCTTTTCCTGCCTCTAATGGTTATACACATATTTTAGTTGTTGTTGATTACGTTACTAAGTGGGTAGAAGCTATTCCAACTAGTAGTGTTGATCATAACACTTCTATTAAAATGCTTAAAGAAGTTATTTTTCCGAGGTTTGGAGTCCCTAGATATCTTATGACTGATGGTGTTTCACATTTTATTCATGGTGCTTTCCGTAAGATGCTTGCTAAGTATGATGTTAATCATAGAATCGCATCTCCTTATCATCCGCAGTCTAGTGGTCAAGTAGAGTTGAGCAATAGAGAGCTCAAATTAATTTTGCAAAAGATTGTGAATAGATCTAGAAAGAATTGGTCCAAAAAACTCGATGATGCATTATGGGCCTATAGAACTGCATACAAAAATCCTATGGGTATGTCTCCTTATAAGACGGTTTATGGAAAAGCATGTCATTTACCTCTTGAACTTGAACATAAAGCATATTGGGCTATCAAAGAGCTCAACTATGACTTCACACTTGCTAGTGAGAAGAGGTTGTTTGATATTAGCTCACTTGATGAATGGAAAACCCAGGCATATGAGAATGCCAAGCTATTTAAAGAAAAAGTCAAACGGTGGCATGATAAAAGGATACAAAAGCGTGAGTTTAACGTATGAGATTATGTGTTATTATTCAACACTCGTTTAAGATTTTTTGCAGGAAAACTTCTCTCTAAATGGGAAGGTCCTTACGTTATCGAGGAGGTCTATCGTTCTGGTGCCATAAAAATCAACAACTTCGAAGGCACAAGTCCGAGGGTGGTGAACGGTCAAAGAATTAAACATTATATTTCAGGTAATCCTATCAATGTTGAAACTAATATTATTGAAACCATAACCCTGGAGGAATACATAAGGGACACTTTCCAGAACATTCCAGACTCCGAAAAGGAATAGGTATGTGGTACGGTAAGTAAACCGACTCCAAAACAACTCCAATGGCCATTTTTATCAGTTTTGGAATATTTAAGAATTTTAGGAAGAAAGAAGTAGTCCGAAAGGGACACGAGGCCCCCACTAGAGTGGAGGGCGTGCCCACCCTTACTGGGCGCGCCCCCTGTCTCGTGGGCACCTCGTGTACCTCCCGGACTCCGTTTTCTTGCACGTTACGTATTTTGGTCGGTAAAAATTCATTATATATACTCCCGAAGGTTTTGACCACCGTATCATGCAAATATCCTCTGTTTTCGTTTCGAGCTATTCCTGTTGCGGATTTAAAGCAAGATGTCTTCTCAGGAGTCGGTTGGGGAGAGTCGGGTGTCTCACCCAACACCAGGTCTAGGAGCAAATAGCGATGCTTATCACTTCGGACCATCAACGGAGGATGAGATGGAGGCTGATTTGAAAACGATAGATGCCATGGAGGAAGATCAAGAAGTTACCTCTCGTCTCCAAGCAAAATTCATGATGGGGGAACTACCTAGCTTGGCTATCCCAACTTCGGTCATTCCTTCCAACTTTAGATTCCTTTCTTATGAAAATATGAAAAAGAGCTTCACTTGTTCTGCAGAAGCTATGCAGCATCCTTGGGTAAAAGGAGCTTTGGCCGTTACGGGCAAGCTCCATAAAGAAATTATGGACCTCAAACAACAAGTCAATAAGCTCGAGGAGGAGAACCGTATCCTTAAGGGCATCATCGCCAAGAAGATCATAACACCAACCGTGAAGAAGGAGAAATAATCACATGGGTATGGGCACTCCCCTTGGCAACTGCCAAGCTTGGGGGAGGTGCCCCAGTATCGTATCACCATCACACTCCTATCTTTACCGTTTTATTTTAGTTTGACCCCTTTTAGTAGTATCTTGATCTAGTAGATTGAAGTTTTGATATCAAGTAGTTTTGAGTTTTGCTTTGTGATCTCTTTCTGTAATCGAGTCTGTGAGCTATCTATAATAAAGATTAGTGTTGAGTCAAGGGCTTTGCTATGTTGCTATGATCTTGAGGAAGTAGAAAGAATAAAAGAGTTCAGATTGATCTTATGGTTAGTGATGACTTCACATATAGAAAGTATGAGGCATAAAAGTTGTTGATAGTTGATAAACGTAGTTTTGGTCATCGTTGCAATTAATAGGAAGTGATAAGGAAAGAGAGGTTCACATATAAATATATTATCTTGGACATCTTTTATGATTGGGAGCACTCATTATGTATGACATGCTAAAAGAGTTGACGTTGGACAAGGAAGACAACGTAATGGTTTATGTTTTCTCACATCTCAGTTAAAGTATATTGTCATTGACCTTCCAAACATGTTGAGCTTGCCTTTCTCCCTCATGCTAGCCAATTTCCTTGCACCAAGTAGAGATACTACTTGTGCTTCCAAATATCCTTAACCCAGTTTTTCCATGAGAGTCCACCATACCTACGTATGGATTGAGTAAGATCCTTCAAGTAAGTTGTCATGTTGCAGGCAATAAAAATTGCTATCTAAATATGTATGACTTATTAGTGCAGAGAAAATAAGCTTTGTACGATCTTGTTGTGGAAGTAATAAAAGCGACGGACTGCATAATAAAGGTCCACATACAAGGGCAATATAAAGTGACGTTCTTTTGCATTAAGATTTTGTGCATCCAACCCTAAACGCACATGACAACCTCTGCTTCCCTCTGCGAAGGGCCTATCTTTTACTTTATGCTTTTACTTTATGCTTGAGTCAAGGTGATCCTCACCTTTCCCTTTTTCATTTTATCCTTTGGCAAGCTCCTCATGTTTGAAA
>NC_041387.1:286020313-286041903 GCF_002162155.2 Triticum dicoccoides | reverse complement strand
CGGCTGAAACTCCATAACCACAAGTATTGCGTGAGTGTTAGCGATTATAGAAGACTACAAGATAGTTGAGTATGTGAACTTGCTGAAAAGCTCTATTGTTGACTCTTTCTGATGTTATGATAAATTGCAATTGCTTCAATGACTGAGATTATAGTTTGTTAGTTCTCAATGAAGTTTTTGAACCATACTTGACATTGTGAATTGATCCTTACTTGAGCATAAGAAATCATATGATAAAATATATTTATGTTGCTGTTATAAGAATGATCAAGATGCCCTCATGTCTGTATTTTATTTTTATCGACACCTCTATCTCTAAACATGTGGACATATTTTTCGATTTCGGCTTCCGCTTGAGGACAAGCAAGGTCTAAGCTTGGGGGAGTTGATACGTCCATTTTGCATCATGCTTTTATATCAATATTTATTGCATTATGGGCTGTTATTACACATTATAACTCAATACTTATGGCTATTCTCTCTTATTTTACAAGGTTTACCATGAAGAGGGGGAATGCCGGCAGGTGGAATTCTGGCTGGAAAAGGAGCAAACATTGGAAACCTATTCTGCACTTCTCCAAAAATTCTGAAACTCCGCGGAACATGTTTTTGGAATTAATAAGAATTATTGGGCGAAAGAAATACACGAGGGGGGCCACACCCTGTCCAGGAGGGTGGGGGCGCGCCCACCCCTACTGGGCGCGCCCCTGTCTCCTGGCCCCCCTGGTGGGCCCCTGGTGTCCATCCTCCGCTATATGAAGTCTTTTACCTTGGAAAAAATCGTGGGCAAGGTTACGGGACGAAACTCCGCCGCCACGAGGCGGAACCAATCTAGGGCTCCGACGGAGCTGTTCTGCCGGGGACACTTCCCTCCGGGAGGGGGAAATCATCACCATCGTCATCACCAATGATCCTCTCATCGGGAGGGGGTCAATCTCCATCAACATCTTCACCAGCACCATCTCCTCTCAAAACCCTAGTTCATCTCTTGTATCCAATCTTGTATCAAAACCACAAATTGGTACCTGTGGGTTGCTAGTAGTGTTGATTACTCCTTGTAGTTGATGCTAATTGGTTTACTTGGTGGAAGATCATATGTTCAGATCCTTAATGCATATTATTACTCCTCTGATTATGAACATGAATATGCTTTGTGAGTAGTTACGTTTGTTCCCGAGGACATGGGCGAAGTCTTGCCATTAGTAGTCATGTGAATTTGGTATTCGTTCGATATTTTGATGAGATGTATGTTGTCTTTTCCTCTAGTGGTGTTATGTGAACGTCGACTACATGACACTTCGCCATTATTTGGGCCTAGAGGAAGGCATGGGGAAGTAATAAGTAGATGATGGGTTGCTAGAGTGACAGAAGCTTAAACCCTAGTTTATGCGTTGCTTCGTTAGGGGCTGATTTGGATCCATATGTTTAATGTTGTGGTTAGGTTTACCTTAATACTTCTTTTCTAGTTGTGGATGCTTGCAATAGGGGTTAATCATAAGTGGGATGCTTGTCCAAGTAAGGGCAGTACCCAAGCACCGGTCCACCCACATATCAAATTATCAAAGTACCGAACGCGAATCATATGAACGTGATGAAAACTAGCTTGACGATAATTCCCATGTGTCCTCGGGAGCTCCTTTCTCATTATTAGAAATTGTCCAGGCTTATCCTTTGCTACATAAAGGATTGGGCCACCTTGCTACACTTTATTTACTTGTTACTCGTTACAATTTATCTTATCACAAAACTATCTATCACCTACAATTTCAGTGCTAGCAGAGAAAACCTTACTGAAAACCGCTTATCATTTCCTTCTGCTCCTCGTTGGGTTCGACACTCTTACTTATTGAAAGGACTACGATAGATCCCCTGCACTTGTGGGTCATCAAGACTCGTATCATCATCCAAGAGATCCAAGAGATCTTTAACCAATGCAATACTAGGTGATAGATAGTTTTGTGATAAAGGATTGGGCCACCTTGCTGCACTTTATTTACTTTATTTACTTGTTACTCGTTACAATTTATCTTATCACAAAACTATCTATCACCTACAATTTTAGTGCTTGCCGAGAAAACCTTACTGAAAACCACTTATCATTTCCTTCTGCTCCTCATTGGGTTTGACACTCTTACTTATCGAAAGGACTACGATAGTTCCCTACACTTGTGGGTCATCAGGGACAGTGACTTGAACGAGAGCCAAAGTAAGCATCCCGCCTTTATTCTCACGGGGGCGCAACAGCGCACCTTCTGGGTGTAGCCCCCAAGATCCGAGCCAACTGCTGAGTAGCTGGGCCGGATCTTCCGGAAACTACCTTCTTTTTTTCTTGTTGATGCTAATGTCTTCTTTTTTATCTTTGCAGAGGCGGCTGCTGCACTGCAGAAGCGGTTGGGCGAGTCCAAGACCGAACTTCACGCCAAGGAGCTGGAGTGCAGTCAGGTGGCACAGGAGTGCGAGCGCCTGACCAAGGAGCTGGCGGACCAGGCGGACCGGCCCAAGGTGGAGCTCGAGAAGCTGAATGACGATGAGGAGCTCCTTAAGGCCGAGTTCAAGACTCAATGCTCAAACTGGGCCGAGAAGGAGAAGTTCCTGAATGGCGGCTATGAGAATATCGAGGATATGATCGACGGTAAGTTGTTTTCTTCTTCTTGAGTGGCTGCCAACTGCTGTGGGAGCCGGCTTCTATCTTCTCCTATTTTGGTCTTCTTCCTTTGCAGAGTACTTCCCGTGCTACTCCGTCACCGTCACCCAGGCCATCGAGGCACGGCGCACGGAGCGAAGGGCGGCGGGCGTGGACATCGCGCCCAATGCACCCCGTAGCCTCGGCGAGCAGGTCTTGGCCATCAAGAAGCGCCTGCAGCCAGCCCACCGGATGATCCGCCGCCTGCAACGCACCGGTGCTCTAGTGCTGGCCACCATCTGGCCAGGAGCTAGGATTCCACACACCCCCGGCCAGACGGCCAACTGGCTGGAGGTCGTACTCGGCCGCTTCGAGGCCTGGAAGGGCGCCGCGGTTCGGGCGGGCGCCCGAATGGCCCTGGAGATTGCCAAGGCGTGGTACCCCAACCTAAACCTGACCCAGCTAGCCACCTTCCAGCAAGAGGCCGGTCCGGAGCTCGCGGAGGTGGGCACTGAGCTCACCCGGCGTGCGGCGGCGCTCCCCGACTACACCAACACAGCCATCTTCATCCCAGACCTGGACGATGATGGCAATGAGGTGACGCCCAGCTGGTTTGGGCTGGACCGAACGCACGAGGAGTACTTGGCGGAGGAAATTGCCTCTAGCGATGAGGGTGACGACGATGACGAATACGAGGAGGACGAAGACGACGTGCCGAAGGACGGAGCGGGTGGCCAGCCTCAGCACGACAAGGCTTCAACTAGCGAGTCGCGTGTGGCTGCGCCGACTATCGCTGATGCTGACCAGGCCAAGATCAACCAGTCGGCTGCTCCACCATCCGGCGCCGCTACCTCCGCCGACCCCTCGGACCTGCCTGCTGCTCCTCTGGCCTAGGCGGCCATTTTTATCTTGCCTTTTTCCTATCCTTGTAGTCTCTCGAACAATTTCGTTAAATGTGCGCAATTCCACCCACTTGGGGTGTAAGTTAAACTTAATTAATGCTCACCTCGGGCCTTTTGCAATGTACATAAGTTTAAATTCTTGTTCGATTTCTACTTTTGTCTCTTTAGCTTTCTTTTGTGCCGTGTTTCATTGGCCGCCTCCCTGCCAGCCCTCTGCGGTCTATGGTTGGGTCAGGGACTTGGTTGTTCTTTGGAACAGGCAAGTTACTTGGGCCGTGTAGAGTGTAGCTCGATTGAGTTAGAAGTCGGCCTGTCGGCTGCTGAGCAGCCGGACGAGGGATGTGGCGAGCCGACTAGGACTAAGTTAGCGTTCTTCCTTAGTCGAATTTCGTGTGGGCGACTGTTCCAAATTTTAGCTCCCGTCAGTCGGACATTCACGCTGCGAGCTGTGACTTAGGGTGGACATAGGGCTTTTCAGCGTCGGCACACTACTAGTCGAGTCCGGCTGCGAACTTAGGCCAAGGCGGCGAGCTACCTTGCCGGCTGACCGGAACCCGGATGGGGCAGGAGTAGAAAAACTCAAGTCATGGCATAAGCTTAGCTCATAGATAGATAAAAATGTAGCCCCTAAGTGCACCTCGGGGGACCTGAGGTCTTTTACTTAATACAAAAGTTGGTGTGGTACATACGCTTGAATCAACTGTAAAACGGGCGGAGCAGATTTGCATTCCATGGCCACTCCATCTCTTCACCGGTTGTGCACCGCTTGCGCGCCCTGGGCTTCTAGGCGTCGATGAGGTAGTACAAGTCATTTCCCAGGGCCTTGCTGATGATGAAGGGGCCTTCCCAAGGTGCCGCAAGCTTGTGCTGTCCGGCTGATCGCTGGATCAGGCGAAGCACAAGGTCGGCCTCACGGAAGGAACGCGGCCTGACCTTCTTGTTGTGGTAGCGGCGCAGGCTCTGCTGGTAGATGGCGGACCAGCTGCATGCTAGCAGTCGGGCCTCTTCCAGCAGATCAACACTGTCTTCTCGCGCCTCTTTAGTATCCGCATACGTGTACATGGTGACCCGAGGCGAGTCAAACTCTATATCCGTAGGGATGATGGCCTTGGCACCATACACGAGGAAGAAATGCGTGAAGTCGGTTGATCTGTTCAGCGTGGTTCGAAGGCTCCAGAGGACGGCCGGCAGCTCATCGATCCAGCAGCCGGCTGCCCGCTCTAGCGGCTTGATCAGGCGGGGCTTGATGCAGGACAAGATGATGCCGTTTGCTCGCTCTACCTCATCGTTTGATTGCGGGTGGGCAATGGACGCTAAGTCCAGTCGGATGCCCTGATTCGCGCAGAAACGGGCCAAGGCGCCTTTGGCAAAGTTGGTGCCGTTGTCGGTGATGATGTTGTGAGGAATGCCATATCTGACAGTGATGTCGGTGATGAATGTGACAGCTGTCGAACCATTCAGCTTCTTGATTGGCTTCACTTCTATCCACTTGGTGAACTTGTCCATGACGACCAGCAGATGGGTCATGCCGCCGCGTGCCGTCTTGAATGGGCCTACCATATCCAAGCCCCACACGGCAAAGGGCCAGGTGATGGGTACGGTCTTGAGGGCGGAAGCCGGTAGGTGTTGCTTAGTGTTAAACATCTGGCATCCTTTGCACTTCTTGACCAACTCTTTGGCATCGTCCAAAGCAGGCAGCCAGAAGAAGCCATGGTGGAAAGCTTTGGCCACGAGGGACCTGGAGGCGGCATGGTGGCCACATTCATGTTGATGCATGTCTCTGAGGATTTCCATGCCCTTCTCTGGTTCCACACAACGCTGATGGATGCCGGTCACACTCCGTCTAGCGAGCTCTTGATTGACAATGGTGTAGGCGCATGCCCTGCGCTGGATCTGTCTAGCTAGAACTTGGTCGGTTGGCAGCACGCGGCTGACCAAATAGTCGCGGATCGGATGCGCCCAAGATGGGGCCGTCACCACTATGAATACGATGACTGGTATGAGGGGTCCAGGTTGGGAGGCGGCGGGCTGGGGCCAGCCACTCCTCATGGTGCTGATGAAGTCGCTTGGCCGACTGCAGCAGTCCTTGGGCCGCCTTCTGGGAGCGCTGGGCCGGGTGCTGGTGCTGCAGCCCCCAGGCCGCTTGGTGAAGTCCCCGGGCAGGCCGCTGAAGTCCCCGTGCCGACTGGTGAAGTCCCCGAGCCGGATCTGACTGCTCTTGGGGCAGCGGACACGAAGATGGAGTCGGACTCTGGTGAAGGCTTGATGGACGGCTTGTGGAGGCACTCGAGGGATACGCCGGCTGGTATAGCTTGCCGGGTGGAGCCAATGCGGTCGAGAGCATATGTTGCGTCATTGTTGGCCCGTGGCACATGGATGAATCCGCACCCGTCGAAGTGGCCACTCATATGCTGGACGAGGAAGTGGTAGCTTGCCATGTTGGCATCCTTGGCGTCCCAATCGCCGGACGACTGCTGGACCACCAAGTCCGAGTCGCTGTAGCAGAGGATGCGGCGAATGCCGATTTCTTTGGCCAGTCGGATCCCGAAGATGAGCGCTTCATATTTGGTTACATTGTTGGAGGCGGGGAAGTGGATCTGTAGCGTGTACTTGATCTTGTCGCATTTCTGGGAGGTGAGGACGATGCAGACTCCCAAGCTGGTGTGCATTTTTGAGCCGTCAAAGTGCATCCGCCAATGCGTAGAGTCTAGAGCTGGCGGCAGGTACTAGGACTCAGCCCAGTCGACGAGGAAGTCGGCCAGCGCTTGGGACTTGATGGCGGTGTGGGGCTGGTGGAAGATGGTGTGAGGAGCCAGCTCGATGGCCCACTTGGCCACCCGGCCCGAGGCATCTCTGTTGCCTATGATCTCGGCAAGGGGAGTAGTATAGACGACCGTGATGGAGTGCTCTTGGAAGTATTGCTTCAGCTTCTTGCCGGCAAAGTACATGCCATAGCACATCTTCTTGTAATGAGGGTAATTCTGCTTGGAGGCCGACAAGACCTCGCTCAGGTAGTACACCGGCCTCTGGACTGACTGTGCCTTGCCGGCTTCTGGGCGCTCGACAACGATCACCGTTCTTATGACTCTGTTGGTGGCGGCGATGTAGAGGAGCATGGGCTCTTTAGCAGCCGGAGTCGCTAGGATAGGCGGTGTGGACATCATACGCTTGAGCTGGAGGAAGGCGGCGTCCGCCTAGTCATTCCATTCGAAGCAACTGGTTTTCTTCATGAGCTGGTACAGAGGGAGTGCCTTCTCACCCAGCCGACTGATGAAGCAGCTGAGGGATGCCAGGCACCCGGCGAACTTCTAGACGTCATGCAGCTTGGTGGGTTTCTCCATCCTCTTGATGGCTTTGATCTTCACAGGGTTGCACTCGATGCCGCGTTCTGAGATGGCATCCTGCATTCCAAAGGTCTCCTGGCACACCAAAGGCACACTTCTCCAGGTTGAGCTTGATGTTGAAATGGCACAGATTTTCAAAGGTCTCCTTCAGGTCTTCCATGAGGGTGCCACGCTTTTCCGTCTTCACCACAATGTCATCCACGTAAACATGGGCATTGCGTCCGAGTTGCTTCAGCAAGCACTTCTGCATACAGCATTGGAAGGTGGCGCCTGCATTCCTCAAGCCGAACGACATGGTGATGTAGCAGAAGGCACCAAATGGAATGATGAAGGCGGTCTTTAGGCAATCATCCGGATCCAGCTTGATCTGGTGGTAGCTGGAATAGGCATCAAGGAAGGACAATAGCTCGCATCCGGCTGTGGAGTCGATCACTTGGTCTATTCGCGGCAGAGTGAATGGATCTTTTGGGCAGGCTTTGTAGAGACTGGTATAGTCAATGCACATACGCCATTTGTTGTTCTTCTTCAGCACAAGGACTGGGTTGGCAAGCCAATCTGGGTTGAACACTTCCATAATGAATCCGGTTGCTAGCATTCAGACGACTTCTTCTCCAACAATCCTTCTCTTTTCTTCTGACAGGCGGCGGAGGGGTTGTTTGACCGGCTTGGCATCTGACCTTACATGAAGTTTGTGCTCGGTGAGATCCGTTGGGACACCCGGCATGTCTTTGGGGGTCCATGCGAAGATGTCTTGATTCTCACGGAGGAAATCGACGAGCTCGCCTTCCTATTTTCTATTGAGGCCAGTGCCTATGACAACAAACCTCTCCGGGTGGTCTGGGTCCAAGGGGATCCGCTTGGTCTCTTTGGTTGGTTGGAATAAGGCCCCTGCTTTAGCTACCTTGGGATCAGTCGGCCTGGCCGGCTTCTTGCTGGCCATGGCTACCATCCGATTGTGGAGCCGTATTTCTTGGGCTATGACGAGGGACTCGGCTAGCCGACTGCTGGCAGCCGCACAGTCTTGTGACTTCTTGTAATCTCCAGCAAAGGTGATGATGCCCTTGGTGCCTGGCATCTTGGCCTTCGGGTATGCATAGTGAGGGACCATCATAAACTTTCCCAGCGCAGGGCGGCCCAGGAGCGTGTGATAGGGGCTTTCCAGGTCAACCACCTCAAACCAGATTGGCTCGCGGCGGAAGTGATCTCTGTCGCCGAAGGGGACGTCAATCTTTATCTTGCCAATTGGGGAGCAGGACAGGCCTGGAACTATGCCATGAAAAATAGTCCGGCTTGGCTGAAGTTGCTTGGCCTTGATATTTAGCCGCTCCATGGTCTCGCAGTACAGGATGTTGATGCTGCTGCCACCATCTATCATAACTCGGCCGAAACGGCAGTTTCGCCTCTCAGTTGCAAAGGTTGTGTCGAGCACCAGGGCGTATGAACCCGGGTTGGGCATCACAGCCGGGTGGTCAGCTTGGCTCCAGGTGATGGGCCTCTTAGACCAATGCATGCGGGTGGGAGCTTCTGTACTGACAGCATTGACCTCTCTGTGGTGCTTACGCCTGCTGTGCCTGTCGCCGGCTTCACTTGTGAAGACGACATAAGCGGCGTGCTCTTCCGGGAACTAGTCTTGAATGGCGCCGACTGGTTGGGTTGTCGGTTGCTGAGCGGCTGGAGCTGGAGGGCCGGCTGGCGGGGGAGGCGGGATGGCCTCTCCCTTGGCGATCCGAACTAGCTAGTTGCACTTATGAGTAGTGTGGTTGGATGGCTTCACGCTGCTGCGGAACTTGCATGGGGCGTCAAGGGCTTGCTCAAAGGAGAGGGCAGTCAGCCATGCTCCCTTGCCACTTCTCTGCCGCTTGGTGTTCGGCTGACCAGTCGGCTGCTGATCTTCGACTGCTGCTACCTGCCGGCAGCTGGAAGACAGCTGTTGGGCCTTGCGCTTGTTGTCATTCTGCTGGCACCGGTTGGCGTCACCAGCCGGCATTTGGGAAGCCAGAGGGAGCACCTTCCTGGACGCGTCCACTCGGAGCTCCGACTTCATGGAGGAGTCGGCCGGGGCATACTTGTCCTCTATGATCAGTAGCTCGTCAAGGGTTGCTAGCTTGTCACAGAGGAGCTTATGCTTGAGCAAGGTGCCCTCTCGGCACCCGGCCGTGAAGTACTCTATGGCCTGCACCTCGTGCACCCCTTCGCAGGAGTTGCGCAGCTCGCTCCACCACGTTAAGTAATCGCGTGTGGACTCAGTCGGGCCTTGGACGGACATGGAGAGCTGGCGAGGCTTGCGCGGCCGTTTGTACGTGCATGTGAAGTTGCGGCTGAACACTTCAGTGAAATCCAGCCAACTATTGGCGTTGTACGGCTTGAGGCAGTTCAGCCATGTCCGGGCCGTGCCCTGGAGCATGAGCGGAACATACTTGACGGCAACGCACCTGTTGCCGCTTGTTATGTTGACTGCGGTGGAGTAGTCCACCAGCCAATCCTCCGGCTTCACGGAGCCGTTGTACTTGGGCGTATCTCGTGGGAGTGGGCTCGTCGCGTATGCGAGGGGCGAAGCAAGGCGGGCCAACTGCATCTTCTTCTTCTATCGCTAGGGATCGGGCAAGCCGGTCGATCTGGTGGCGGGCATCATTCTCTCCGATTCCCTCGCGGTGACCTAGCCGGTCTATGAGAGTCGGGTGCCCAACAGGTGGCGGGGAGGCGCGCCTCTCCCTGCGTGGGGGAGGCAGACAGTCATTGTGCCATCCGATGGCTCTTGGGTGGCAGTCGTGGTTGCGCTCGATCGTGAGGTGCGTGCGCCGACTGCGGCTAGCAGCCGGCTCCGGGTCCCCTCGGGCATGAGCGCTGCCTGTCAGGGAGCGAGAGATTGCTCCATGCTCTCGTCAAGGGACGTGGGTCTCATCTGGCACGTCGGGTTCCGCCGCGCGGCGGGGGGTATCCTGCGGGAAGGCGGCCGGCGGGGGGTTTCTTGCTTGAAGGCGGCCGCGTCGAGGAGCTACTGAAGTCACTCCTTCATGTGGTGCTTCTCATCACCATCTAGGTTTTCCAACTCTTCTGCTACCTCCTGGGCGGCGTGCAGGTTCACGATGGGCGTGGTGTCGACAGGGCGGTCAGCCCTGAAGATGTTGGTGATGGTGGCACCGCGTTGCCGGACGGCGCCCAGCCAGCTAGGCTCTCCAGCAGCCAGAGGCTGCCTATGGCGCGGTCGACCTCGCGCTGGTAGGCGTCAGCGAGGCGCTTCGCAGCGGCCAACTACTTGGCACTGTCGATGAGCGAGAGGCGGTGTGCCTCTAGTGTTGCGTTTTCCCCGTCATCCTTGGCCGGAGTGGTGAGGGCTCGCAGGGTCGAACGGATAGGATCCTGGTCCGCTCCGGCCAAAGCGTCGTCCTGACTGATGACCAACACCTTCGTGACGGTGCTGTCGCCGGTGATGATGTCCGCACGAGGGAGCGGGTCGTTGATGACCTCTACATGGTCGGGGTAGGCATCAACATCTGTCGCGTCGGAGTCGGTGACCATCTCGACGGGCGGATCGGTGGAGCCAACGGACTCCAGGTCGAAGGCGGGCTCGTTAGTGATGTGAAGCTTGCCGAGGAGATCGACGAGGCAGCTCTCGGAGCTGTCCAAACCCACGTCGGGGCAGGCTCGTCGGTGAGGTGGACTCTGCCAGGGAGATCGGCGAGGGAGCTCGCGGCGCAGGCGGCCTCCATGCCGCACAATGCATCGGCGCAAGCGCCGTCAGGCGAGCCAGGCTGGCTGCGCTCACGGGGAAGGAAATGGGTTCCTATCCAAAACGTGTCTCCGGACAACGGTACACCTTGCCCCATGGTGGGCGCCAAATGTCGTGGTATTTCCTCGACACACGCCAATGGGTGGCTAATCATGTAGGGGGTTAATAGAATGTTGTCGGGCTCCAGAAGCGGGAGTAGGCAAGACCTCAAACAATTCAGGCTCTTACCCAGGTTCGGGTCTCTTCGTGGAGATAACACCCCTAATCCTGCTCTGCGGGGTCTCCGCATCACTATGATCAATAGCAAATACAAGGTTGCTCCATGAGCAGTTCAGGCTAGAGGAGGAAGAAGGTAGCTAGCTCTACTTCCCCTTGGCTATGTGTGGTGAGATGATCTAAGGGTTGAACCCTTTGCATGGGTGTCCCTGGGGGGTTTATATAGGCCTACCCCCATTGGTATAATGGTAATCTGGCTGGTCCTCGGACCCGACCGTCAGTGTCTCAGGGCTCTGGCTTCTTTGCTGACAGCAGGGGCCCGCTGCCTAGTGGGTCCCTTCGGCTGCCGTGAGCTCCACCGACACATAGGGCACGCCATCTGCGGGCTAGGGGGACCAGGCTGCACTGTAGCCCTGCCCCTGACGATGGCTTGGTCGGGGGGTGCATGGCTATAGTGCCGCCACCTGGCGGGTGATCACTGTAGCCACACCCCATCACCTCTCGTTAATTGTGCACAGACTCCAAGGGGAGGGGCAGCCGCCTGCTAGGAGTCGGTCTCCCCTTGAGGCCGCCTGCTCAGGCCCTGCCGTCTTCTGGGGATTCATGGGCTGGTGGGGCCCGCCGCCTGCGGGCCACACCGGCCGCCTGTCGGGGGTGCATGGCCCTGCCTGATGTAGGCATCGTCATGGGCCGCGTGGCTACAATGTCGTGCCAGGCGAGTGGTGTCCGCCTAGTACGTCTGCACTGTGGCCACGTTCCCTCCTGGACTCAAGGGTGGTAGGTGGCACTATTGCCATGACCTGTCTTGTCGTAGCAGGTGGGTGCAGACTTTTGAGGTGGCGATGGCCCGCCTGGCAGGAGTCGGCCCAAGCCCTCGCTGTCTTCTAGAGCGCTCCGCCTTCTAGGAGGCGGTCGGTCGGCTCTAGTTGGCCGTGGAGGCCGGCCACGCGACCAATCGGACTGAGGGGCTAGGCTAGCTCCGATGTCTTGAAATCTATTGGGGTGTGGATGAGTCTACCCAGGGTCTATCCCGACGTCAATTGGTGCCTCTCCGATGATGCGTGAGTAGTTCTTTGTAGACCTACGGGTCCGTAGTTAGTATCTAGATGGCTTCCTCTCACTCTCTTGATTATCAATACAATGGTCTCTTGGAGATCCATATGATGTAAGTCTTTTGGTGGTGTGTTTCTTGGGATCCGAGGAACTTTGAGTTTATGATCAGATCTATGTTCTTATCCATGAAAGTAATTTGAGTCTTCTTTGATATCTTATATGCATGATTGCTTATAGCCTTGTATTTATTCTCCGATATTTGGGTTTTGTTTGGCCAACTTGATCTCTTTATCTTGCAATGGGAAGATGTGCTTTGTAGTGGGTTCGATCTTATGGTGCTTGATCCCGGTGACAGAAAGGGAACCGACACGTGTGTATCATTGCTACTAAGGATAAAAATATGGGATCTATATCTGCCATAGTAGATAAAGGGATCTTGTCTACATCATGTCATCGTTCTTATTGCATTACTCTGTTTTTCCATGAACTTAATACACTAGATGCATGCTGGATAGCGGTCGATGTGTGGAGTAATAGTAGTAGATGCAGGCAGGAGTCGATCTACTAATCTTGGACGTGATGCCTATGTAATGATCATTGCTTGGATATCGTCATGATTATTTGAAGTTCTATCAATTGCCCAACAATAATAGTTTTCCACCGTTTGCTATTTTTCTCGAGAGAAGCCACTAGTGAAACCTATGGCCCCCGGGTCTTGTTTGTCATATATTTTCCTTGCGATCTACATTTTCCTTGCGTTTATTTTCAGATCTATTAAACCAAAAATACAAAAATACCTTGCTGCAATTTATTCTTGTTTATTTTATTTGGCGTTCGATCTATCAATCTACTACAAATTTACCTCAGTCCTTTGCCTATCATGAGGCGCCGTACCCCGAAAGGGATTGACAACCCCTTTAACACGTCGGGTTGCGAGGTGTTGTTATTTGTGTGCAGGGGCCGTTTACGTTGTGTTGCTTGGTTCTCCTACTGGTTTGATAACCTTGGTTTCATATCTGAGGTAAATACCTTCCGCCGCTGTGCTGCATCATCCCTTCCTCTTTGGGGAAATACCGACATAGCTTCAAGCGACATTATCCCTTCCTCTTTGGGGAGGATCAAGTCAAGATAGTCTCCCGGCCACGTGCCAATTTCTGGCGCCGTTGCTGGGCAGTATCTTCAACATCAACTAGGTTCCTAATCACAAATCTCATCTCCTTGTTATTATTCGCCATTTGGCTCTCGTTTTACTCTCCCCCACTTCACAAAAAATTGCCGTTTTATTCACCTACTTTTTCTTTCGTCGTTTTCTCGTCAGATCTCTTCTTTGCTTGTGTGTCATGTGTCCTCTATTTGCTTGCATATTTTCTTGCTAAATATCTCTTGGTATGGATCCTCATCCACTTGCTAATCTTTTTAAGAGATCCAATTATAATGAACAAATTGCTAGTGATTTGAGTACACTAGATTATCTTTATGAAGTTTTGCTTGAGGTTCGTGAATCTGAAAATTGTGATGAAGAAATTTATGAAGTGATTCATGATAGCGCTTTGGATGAAAAGCATGATTGCAATGATTTTATTATAAATTCTATTAATGTCAATTATGTTAATGATATGCAAAACCCGAAGCTTGGGGATGCTAGATTTGCTATGTTCACTACTTGTTGCAATGATCACGATTGGGGTGATTCTTCGTACGATCTTGAAGATTTATTCAAGCCCCATGATGAATATGAGATTGATAATAGTATTTGCAATAATATTGAAAGTGGGTTCGGAAGAGTGTCAACTTTAGATCCCGCATATTTGGAGAATGTTAAATCTTATGATTTTTTTTGATAAAAGTGGGTTTGGAGAGGTCATGACTTTAGTTAATGTTAATCCCACTATTTTGGAAGAGTGTCAACTACCCATGCATGTGGATCGTGTTGAGAATATGTTATGTGATAGCTATTTTGTTGAATTTGCTTATGATCCTACATGTAATTACTATGACAGAGGAAAATATGGGTGTAGAAATTTTCATGTTACTAAATTACCTCTCTTCATTCGAGATTGCTATCGTCTCTTTCTTTTTCCTTGCATATGCTAGTTTTTGCTTGCCTTGATAATTTGTTTGCTTGTAAAATTCCTATGCATAGGAAGTATGTTAGACTTAGATTTGTTTGCCATATGCTACATGATGCTCTCTTCGTATTTTAGTTACTATCTTTTATGTGAGCATCATTGAAATATTATGCCTAGCTAGGGGCGTAAAACGATAGTGCTTGTTGGGAGGCAACCCAATGAATAAAATTTATTTTTTATTTTTGCTTTCTGTTCTTGAGTGTTAACACAATTATGCTACTATTATGATTATGTTTTTTGTATTTTAGTTAGTTTTTGTGCCATGCAAGACCTTTGGGAAGACTTGGGTGAAAGTTTATTTGATCCTGCTGAAAAACAGAAACTTTTGCACTCACGATATTCATTGTCATTTTGTACAGAAGAGTTCTTTTAAGTTTATTCCTTCTGAAGAGGATTAATATACAAATTACTCATGCCCACCAATTTATTTCATAATTTATGGAGTTACAGAAGTATTCAAAATTTCCAGATTGCTACAAACTGTTTTGCTTTTGACAGATTCTGTTTTCTTTGCGTTGTGTGCTTGTTTTGATGATTCTATGGTTTTATTTAATGAGTTTTTGCCATAGAAAAGTTGGAATACAGTAGATATAATGCAAAAAAAGATAGGTTTACTACAGTACTTATAGTAGTGGTTTGGTTTCTTATACTAACGGATCTCACGAATGTTTTGTTTGAGTTTTGTGTGATTGAAGTTTTCAAGTTTTGGGTTATCTTATGATGGATGAAGGAATAAGGATAAGCAAAACGCTAAGCTTGGGGATGCCCGAGGAACCCCAAGATAATATTCAAAGAAGTAGCAAGCAACTAAGCTTGGGGATGCCCCCGAGTGGCATCCCCGCTTTCTTCTAACAACCATCGGTATTTTACTTTAAACTATATTTTTATTTGTCACATGATATGAGTTTTGCTTGGAGCATCTTGTATGATATGAGTCTTTGCTTGTTTTGCTTTGTGTTTTAATTGTTGTATCCTTGTTGGACACACCCTTTTAGAGAGCCAAAAATTATGCTATGCTTGCTCCTATGCTTCACTTAAATTTTTAGAGCCATGGACTTGCTCTAGTACTTCACTTATATCTTTTTGAGCACGGTGTGCTTTGTTAATTTTGAAGAAGTGCTCTCATGCTTCACTTAGATTTATTTGGGAGTTATTAAATTTTGAAGAAATTCTCTCTTGCTTCACTTAGAATAATTTGGGAGAAATAAAAAAATTATGCTCATGATCTTCACTTATATTTGTTTGAGCTTACCAAAAGCAACATATGAAAATAGTTCCAAAGTGATAGATATCCAAGGGGGATATAATAAAAAAATTCATGAAGATCATTGGATAAAATAAACTTGATTCTTAGTAATGGTTTTGAGATATGACGATATGATATGTGAGCATGTTGATGAGTAATTGTGCTTTAGTAAGAATATTGATGTTAAGGTTTGTGATTCCCTATGCAAGCACGAAAGTCAATAGTCATGCAATGAAATTTATATCCTACTTATGGTGCATTATTCGGTGTTACTTATGCTTAATGCTTGGGTACGAGATTTTTTCGCTTTTTGATTGGTCGCTTCTCAATCTTTTTGCTAGCCTTCATTTTGCACTTAGTATGACCACTACTTGTGCATCCAAAACCCTTTAAACTAGTTTTTCCATATGAGTCCACTATACACCTATATGCGGTATTTCCATGCCGTTCTAAGCAAATTTGCATGTGCAATCTCTAATGTTCAAAATAAATTTCTCTTTTGTGTGCTCTACTACTCGCGAGGCGGTGAAGGGTAGCCAATATTTTCCATGCTAGATGTGTTATTCTCACGATGAGTGTTTATTCACTTGTCATTGCACGAGAGTACGACAAAGGTATTAGGGATGCCCAGTACCGAAATGAAAAATGAATTTACTTTATGTTGTCAAATAATAAATTCGTTGGAAAGTGTTGGTATGGAAGGCACCCGTGGATATGGCTAGCCATGGAAAGTGAAAGTTATGGTGGAAAAAGGAATAAACTATATTTTCTGTTTGGGAATCGCCTATGATGTATCTAGCATGGAAAGTGTTGAGATATCTAAATCGTTTTTGTTGGTGGGAAAAGTATGCCTCTCAAAAATATTTTTATCTCTAAATTTAAGCTTTGAGCTCTGGCACCTCTACAAATCCCTACTTCCCTACGTGGAGGGCCTTTCTTTTACTTATGCAATTTTTATTTTGAATTTGAGTCTCCATCTTCTCTTATAAAGCACCAACTAAGGGGCACTATGATCGTATTTGAGCATTGGGTGTAGCTAATATTCAGTGTGTTTCATGAATGGATCAATGATTGAGCATGATGGGCTAGGGATAACTTGCTTTAGTGTTGATATTTTGAAAGACATGGTTGCTTGTTGGTATGCTTGAGTATTAAAGTCTTCATGTCAAAACTAGAATATTGCTTTGAATCATATAAAAGTCCATATGTCCATGCTATAAAGAAAATAATGTGATGAACATGTTAGGCAGCATTCCACATCAAATATTCTGTTTTTATCATTTACCTACTTGAGATCGAGCAGGAATTAAGCTTGGGGATGCTGAAATGTCTCCAACGTATCTGTAATTTTTTATTGTTCCATGCTGTTATATTATCATTCTTGGATGTTTTACAATCATTTTATAGTTATTTTATATCATTTTTGGTACTAACCTATTGGCATAGTGCTAGTTGCTGTTTTACGCATGTTTTTTACATTGCAGGAAATCAATATCAGACGGAGTCCAAATGCCACGCCACTTTACGATGATTTTGATGGACCAAATGGAAGAAGATGGGCCCTGGTTGCACCTGGGGGGAGTCCCAAGGAGGGGACAACCCACCAGGGCGCGCTAGGAGGCCCAGGCACGCCCTGGTTGGATGTGCCCACCTCGGGTGCCCCCCAGACCGCCTCTTTGCTCAATAAATACCCCAATATTCCAGAAACCCTAGGGGAGGTGAAGAAATATTCATCCAGACTCCACATAGTCCAGAACCACCAGATCCAATCTCGACACCATCACGGGGGGGTTCACCACTTCCATTGGTGCCTCTCCGATGATGCGTGAGTAGTTCTTTGTAGACCTACGGGTCCGAAGTTAGTAGCTAGATGTCTTCCTCTCTCTCTCTCTCTCTCTCTCTCTCTCTCTCTCTCTCTCTTTCTCTCTCTCTCTCTCTCTCTCTCTCTCTCTTGATTATCGATACAATGGTCTTTTGGAGATCCATATGATGTAAGTCTTTTGGCGGTGTGTGTCTTGGGATCCGATGAACTTTGAGTTTATGATCAGATCTATGTTTTTATCCATGAAAGTTATTTGAGTCTTCTTTGATCTCTTATATGCATGATTGCTTATAGCACCATATTTCTTCTCTGATATTTGGGTTTTGTTTGGCCAACTTGATCTATTTATCTTGCAATGGGAAGAGGTTCTTTGTAGTGGGTTCGACCTTACGGTGCTTGATCCCGGTGACAGAAAGGGAACCTACACATATGTATCATTTCTACTAAGGATAAAAAGATGGGATCTATATATGCCGCAATAGATAAACGGATCTTGTCTACATCATGTCATTGTTCTTATTGCATTACTCCGTTTTTCCATGAACTTAATACACTAGATGCATGCTGGATAACGGTCGATGTGTGGAGTAATAGTAGTAGATGCAGGCAGGAGTCGGTCTACTAATCTTGGACGTTATGCCTATGTAATGATCATTGCCTGGATATCGTCATGATTATTTGATGTTCTATCAATTGCCCAACAGTAATTGTTTTCCCACCATTTGCTATTTTCTCGAGAGAAGCCACTAGTGAAACCTAAGGCCCTGGGGTCTTCTTTCTCATATATTGGCCTTGCGATCTACTTTTTCCTTGCGTTTATTTTCAGATCTATTAAACCAAAAATACAAAAATACCTTGCTGCAATTTATTCTTATTTATTTTATTTGGCATTCGATCTATCAATCTACTACAAATTTACCTCACGTCCTTTGCCTATCTTGAGGCGTCGTACCCCGAAAGGGATTGACATCCCCTTTAACACGTCGGGTTGCGAGGTGTTGTTATTTGTGTCCAAGGGTTGTTTACGTTGTGTTGCTTGGTTCTCCTACTGGTTCGATAACCTTGGTTTCTTATCTGAGGGAAATACCTATTGCTGATGTGCTGCATCATCCCTTCCTCTTTGGGGAAATATCGACGTAGCTTCAAGCGACATCAGTCCGTCAAGCCATTCTATCCCGGAATGACTAGGAGAAACAAACTCCAGCACCTCATCCATTTCTTGGATTGGGTCAAAGCAGTTGCATTCCGCAGATCAAAATGCCAATCCAGCTTTTGTTATGTTCTACCTTGGATTATTACCTTCATTATTTCAAGAATAACATGGAAATTGCACACCATACTATGATTTTTTTATGCAGTGATACTTCCCGCCATCATTGTTCATTTCTTGGTCTCCGTGTTGTTGTGAACGGAATGCCGACAAGTGAACCATGATGTGTGAAATTAGTACTCCTAGCCCTGTTGCTTGGTAGTTAATGGACAGTAATTTCCTTCTCAACACTTCGATTGCTTAATCACAATTATAAGATTGATCGTTCTACCTAGTCTATTTTTCCTGGTGCACACTTCAATCGATGAGTTAGAAATTTGTCAATCCCTTGCTTATTTGATCAAATCATCTTGCCTCGCAAGCAAGATTGTTCTTGAGCTTTATTACATATTAGTGGTTCATGATTTTCCATATATCTTCTCAAAAGTATTACCAGGTTGTCCCCTGCCTGTTATGTTGAGTTCGTGATAAAGTTAGTTTTCCCATAAACTATCTCTTCTCCAAGAATCTTTGTTGGATACCCTGAACTAGTTGGTTAAGCTAAACAACAACTTGGAGAGTTGGAAGATAAAAGCTTGATCAACTTAGTCCACTCTAAAGGGATATCTTGTGTTTGTGTGTGTGTTGAATAAATATAATATCTTCATCGATTTACCCTCGTGATCAGTTGTTGGATCTATCATCTTATCCAATCTTTTGATTTGAGTATGGGTTATCGTCAAATCAAAATTAGCACTAGTGATTTTTGTAATGTTGTTCTACTCATGGGTTTTCCTCGAGCATACACCATTATCTCCTTTGGTCTGATCAATGCTATCACCTTGTTCACATAGTTATGGACTTCCATCTTCGTGGAATTTTGATGAATTGTTCTTGAGCTCATCGGCAACATCTTTATCTTCTCCATGATTCATGTTGAACATCAAACTAGCGTTGGAAACTTGTATAAGCATTTGCTTCATGTCCCGTTCATGAAGCATGTATTTGGATGAAAGAGGTGACTTCCTATAATTCATGTCATTTGATTCAAGTTCCCGCCATGAATTTGAGAAAGCTTGTTTTTGTTTTCTCTGGAATCCTCCCAAGTCAGTCATGCATGTGCGAATATTCTATGGTTTGAGAGGCTCGCTACCTCCACTCCATATGTAATTCCTAGCACACCAAGCCAATGATTGAATTGTTCAAGGAAGAGAAGCCTATGCTTGGGATCTAATCCCTGGACTTGCGTAAAGACTTCGATATCATTGAAGATGGTTCCCAACGAGAGCTTGGTAGTATTTTGTTGTAAGACTTCTACGTGGTCACGATTGTCCTGGACATTCTATTCACATGTATCTTGCAAACCAGCTCATGTTTTGGAGATTGCTACCATAGTTCATTTCTTGATAGTCTCACAACGTCATCTCGTTGATTTGGGTTGCAAACTTTCCTTTCTCAGACATGCTGAGTCTAAAGTATCTTATCACTAGCCAAATCTGAATCTCAGGCGGATATGATGGTTGAAACTTCTCCCAAGAACTATGATGTAGGTTCTGGTGAAGTGGATGCACCCAGTCGGAAGATCTATTACTACATTATCTTGATTGAGCAATTTGACTACATTCTCCATGAGGATTCCATGTGACTTATTCTAGAAGTTGTTCCTTATGGATCCTTTGTGTTCCCGAAGTCCGACCTTTACTTGATGACCATACCAATGATATCCTAGAGCATGATCATGGTACCTAGAACATCAAGGAGAACATTAGAAGCAGGGTGCTAAATGTCTCTCGGTCGATCATCCTGATTTTGTTCCTTGGCATAACTAAGGTGAAATCTGAGAGGGTGTTGTCTTCCTTTGCATCTGCATTCTCCATAATTATTGATCATGGTAGTATGAGGTGTCACCAAGATCTTTGGCATAGATGTTGGTAAAACCCTAATGAATGTGGAAATGCTCAAGTTCTTGAGAGCATGCTCTGACACTAGGTTATACCCTTGATATCAACTGGAATGTGACTTCCGTTTGCCAAGTTGTCTCATAATTATTGTTTCCTTTCCAAACCAAGTATGTCATTTCTTCGAACTCCTTCAAACGATCATTTGCGAATTGCCTTAGTCTTGTATGAAGAGTTTAAAAGATAGCTATATAAAAAGTAATTCTTTTTGCCACTTAAGGGAATAATTCTACGAGTCACCTTCCTTAAAGTGCCCCATTATGGAATCATGGAAATTGATTCCTCTCTAATTCGAAACCTATGCACCAACTTACTCAAGCGTGGAATTATTGCCTACCAAAAATGAACCTTCGTCATCTGTTTCTTTCCATCTCTCTCGAAGTGTGTTTTATGTCTCAATTTGAGATATGTTGTCTTGTCTCATTCCACGAGTTGATCATGAGTTGCTCGATCTCCAAGAAAATCGATTCTTTAGAGTTTCCCTTTCTTCTCGTTGTCATGTTGGATGAAGTTCTCAAAGCAAAGACATCAAGATCAATATGATGGAATGAGTCAGCGTCCTCGAGAAGGGAAATTGGACCATGAAGATTGTATCAGCTTTGTGTGTTCCCTCTTCCTCCTAACCTACTCCTTGAATCTCGGGACGAGATTCTTGTTTAGTTGGTGTGAATTGTCACAGCCCTAGAATAATCTTTTTAATTAGTTGCATAATCATCTATGCATCATGTTAATTTCAGAGGAAATTTGAAATGGAGATTATCAAACCCTAGCACCAAACGAAATTCAACTAGGTTTAAATTCAAATATTTTCAATGAATCCAAAATGGCCCTTAGAAAAGTTCATGATTTTTGATTAAGGTGAAAATCCTTGCCAAAAATGATGCAATCATTTCTAGAACATTCTGGATTTTTAAATTAAACCATATTGTATTTGAATTGGGGCAATTAAATCCTATAGATACTTTTAACTACTCCAATAATTCTGGAATTGGTTCAGGGCCTCAGAAATAATTCAGTTAGTGCCCACAAAAATTCCATAACTTTATAAAGTCATTTGGTTAGCAAAGCAAATTTAAAAAGATTGCAAATATTAGAAAACAAACACAAATGTAAAAGGCAGAGAAAAGAGAGAGATCTTACCGGCGGCCTACTACTATAGCTGGCGCCCAGCCCACCAGCAGTTCCCATGTCGTCTTCCACCTCGTGCTAGAAGGCACGAGAGCGTGTGGTCACCGTGCGCCAGCCACCTCCTGCTTGTCTGCTTCGCTTGGAGGCCGCTGAGAGCGCCACACACTCCACCTCAACCCCCTCGACCTCT
>NC_041387.1:286006567-286019875 GCF_002162155.2 Triticum dicoccoides | reverse complement strand
ATGTGCGATCATCTAGCTCCGCCTTGACGTTGTGAAGCTCCAAGTCAAAGAATGCGCCCTCGGATGCCTGGAGTATTTGTCCTCGAGCTCGTCATTGTCGCATCTGGCCCGTGGTTGTTGTCGATTCGTGCGCTGGAGGTCATCGTCGAGCCCGCTCAGACTGTTGTCGACCTCTTTGTGAGCATCCGCGCCGTACCCCTCTCCTCCCTCTCTTGGTTGCACCCTCTAGCTCCGATCCCCACCATGTCATGACCTCCCCGCTGCCGCCATGGTGCCGCCGTGGCCAGGGTCCGAACTAGCCGCTCCCACATGGGTCATTGTTCTCCTTGCTTCACCAGGAGCCCGGTGAGCCCCTCGAAGAGCTCCTCCATGAGCTGTAGCGTCATTTGCGTCGTAGCCTGAGCCACTGTCGCCGCCTCTGTCATTGCCATGGTCAACTCCGGCGACCCCGAGGCCTCCTATTCGTTCTACTAGACGCGGTCAAGAATAGGCTACCTCCTAGTGGTCTCCACATGTCGAACCGTTGCCTGAGCAGCATTCCTAGCAAACTTCCGCCACGGCTACGGTCACCACGAGCCAAACTCCGGTGGGCCGATGTGGCCACTTAGTTAGGGACTAATCATCCGCTACTTAACCACCCCCCCCAAGACACTAACAGTGGGTGCTGCTATCTAATTAGCCATTCTTTAGTTTTTAGGTTATGTTAATTAACAAAACCAGTGGACCCACACGTCAGGATTGACTATGCTGACGTGGCCATTGATCGGACCCACCTGTCTGTGACACTAAATGACACTAGGTCACTGACCAGTGGGCCCCACCGGTCGGTTTGACCAAGCCGACCCAGTTGACCTGCTGGCATCACCCTTGTGCAATGCTGACGGAGTAAATGTTTCTTGAGTTCAAAATAAATCAGAAATTATTCATTTATTTCAGAAAATACTCAAAAATTCTAAAATTCATAGAAATTCAACCGTAACTCCAAATGAAATAAATTATATATGAAAAATGATCAGAAAAATATAAAGAATCTGTTTATGTCATGATAATGCATGTTTGAAAAAGCTAACATCATCAACTCAGACAATTCATTATTATGGAATGGTAATTAGTTTTGGAGTTGGAACTTGTTGTATGTTTGAATTCCACTTCAATTAACATGACTAACTATTGCACTAGGTCAATCGAGTACCTTAATATGACATGTCATTCATTTGGATGTGCATTGCATTGATTGTGGTCCTTCTCTTGTTTGTTTGTGTTGTTCGTTCTCGGTAGAAGGCGATTCCGACGTTGTTATCGTTCACACCGATGATGAGCTTTACTATCTTCAGAAGTGCCAGGCAAGCAATCCCCCTTTGACAATTCTGATGCAATCCCACTCTCTCACTCCTGCTCTCTTTTACTGCATTAGGACAACAACGATTCAATTGTTACATGTCATGATAGTTGAACCCATTCCTCTGCATAACATGTCTTTGCTACAGTAATTAGTAAAAACCCACTAGCATGAGGAGGAGTTGTTCTAGCCATGATGTGCCTACTCATTAATGCTTGCTTGTTATGCCTGCTATTCTTAGAGTGGTGTCGGGTCTGATTCATCTGGGAATGGATTAGGACGATGGTGAACATACCATACTGTTGAGAGCTAAGTGTGTGACCATGATTTGGTAAAGGTAGCGATGAGAGGCCATGTAGGAGTACATGGTGGGTTGTCTCATTAAAACCGTCCTGAAGAACTGAGTTCTGTGTTTGTGATCCAAGGCAATCACTACCACACATTGGGATCCTTAATTGACTCTCTCGACTTATTAATGGCCTTGTTCTCTTTCCATGAGTTGCAACTAGTTTTTGGTGTTTGTAGGATATGCGTTGGAGGTCGTGCATAGTGCTGACCGCAGGGGTGGGATATGATGCGGTAGATACACCGTGGCACGATGTACCGAGGCACCCATTTGGTGCGCTTGGGATTCCTGCACACATCGTTTGGGGCCGTAGTGGAAACCTTAGCCGGACTTTCTTGCAGATGGAACTCAAATGGGCGATAAACTTGGACTAGAGACTTGTGTGGTTAGTTAGGTTGTGGACGACACCCTCGTTGGGCTTCCACTTGAAGGTTGCCGAGTACATTTCATGTAAACGCCGATAAGTGGTGAGAGCATGTGTGAAGAAGTACAGCCATGCAGGGCTATCAAACTATTTGAATAGTTGCCTCCATAGACATGGACCACTTGGAAAGCTTATATGGTTCATAGACAAGTTGAAATGGATACCCTGAAATGTGCAAGATAAGTGTGAGTGCTATGGATGGCCTTCTCATAGGGAGGCGGAAGCAGATCCATAGTGGTGTATTGATATAGTGAATATGTGGACTCGTGTGCGCTTTCTCACCTCAAAGAAAATACTGGTAGTCATAGTATAGGATAGCCACTGAGTCAAAGTTGGCTTGCTGCAGTTAAAATCCACAACCCCTTTGTTGATACTGATGCATAAGTAGATAGTTCTGATATAAGTCTTGCTGAGTACATTTGTATTCTCGTTTGATTAATTTATGTTTTGTAGAGGAGACTTTGTCAGCGTGGAAGCACGATCACCTATGGGGCAGGGGTACCCCTTTGGGGTTCGGTAAGGGGACAGACACATTGCACAAATAGGAGAAACAAAAGGGGACAACACGGTGATGGATATCTCTCTTTTACCTAGGTTCGGGCCACTTTGCAGCGTAAAACCCTACTTCTGCTATGTTGGATTGATCTGGAGGAACATGAAGACACAACGTGCTCTAGCCCGGTAACGGTGCCTCAGGGGGAGCAGTGTGTTTATACAAGTGTTGGGGGATCTAAAACTTGAACCCTTTGCTAGGTTGCCTCAGGCCTCCTTTTATAGCTAAGGGCAACCACAGTGGCAAAACGGTTATTTTAGTGTGATTGGATAGCAAACAATGCTATCACACCTAACTCTGGCAGTTAGGACAAAGTGCATTAAATGCACTACTAGGTGTCGTGCTGAGGTTGAATCCCGACAAGCCTGTCGCACCGCTTATCCATCTTCTCCTTATTGGTATGACATGCCTCCTTGACGGGTGTCAATAAAGCTAATATCTTCCTTACCGGGTTGCCACATGCTTGAACGGATCCGCCTAGTTGCTTGATAGCTTGAAACCGCACTGATTAATGACTTGAGTACGATGAGGTGGAGTGGTGGCGTCTTGGTGAAGGACTACCAGCAAGGAGCCTGGCGGGTTCTCGTCTTGGCGACCCCGAAAACCTTGCCAGGGCGAACTGGTCTCGTTCCTCAGGTGTAGCCTCGACCTGGCCAGGCTCTCATACCCTGTAAGGGAGGCTTCCCTGAGGCGATCTTCTGTTAACTCGCTCTTCTTGGGCTTCGACCCGCTCGGCAGGGAAGTTTGGCCTGGAGGACACATAAGTCTGTGTACCAGTCAAGGTAAAACAAATACCCATGTTTGTGTACACCGGCAGACTTCAGTCTCACTTTTGAGTTCGATGTTGACCGATTAGCATAGGAATCCCACACAGAGGTCTAGTGTTTATGGAGGGTCTTGTAGATAGTTAGGCTTTCTAGCCTTCTTTCTTTTCAGATGTCTGTACTTAGACATGTTTATGCTTCCCCTTGTTACTTGTATGACTTTGTATGTTGGGTCATGAGACGCATGTTTCTAATATCGTGCTATGTAAGGCTCCCCGAAGCCTCTTAAAGAAATACTTTGATTTGTAGAATTATATTGTGACGACATGTTGTATCTACACACATCGAGCATATTGCGTGTATGTTATTGAAATGCTTTGGTATGTGTGGGATCCGACACCTAGTTGTTTATTCTTTGTAGCCTTACTTATGGTAAAATGCCTCCTAGTGCTTCCATCCGAAACACATGGCTTGAGCATCATGTGTCCTTTGCTCCTGTTTCTGTCCCTACAGGGAAATGTCCGAGTTCCCTGTCATATGGATGCTAGCGACACAATCATATACATGAGCCAAAAGGCGCAAACGGTCTCGGCCCAGGTAAAGGCGGCAGCCGTGGGTTACCATGCATGAGGCTACAAATTGATATGATGTGTTACATGCTAGTGACATAGGATCGGGGTCCTGACACAAATGACAATGGAACTGAGAGAGCTACAACTAAGAGGTTCCACACAGTGCCTAGGGCACCCAGATCTTCTACCATACTAGTTGCAGACACGAGTACCACAAATTTTGCACCTGCTGCCACTTCTACTTTGCCACCTCCAGTATCTACGCCACCAGCTTAGCAGACGTCAGCTGAAGCCTTTGCGGATGCACTTCTCTCCATGCCATCTATGCACATCGGAGCCACCAGACATAAGTCACCTTCAGGAGCTGTCGAGGATCGTGCCTACAGAGACGTATAGCTATATACCTATTCAAACTTTTTGTTACTTGTTGCCAAAGGGGGACAATTTCTATAGATCATTAGGCTTTGAGAGAGAGTGTCTCGCTTTTGCTCGTTGGTTTTTCTTGAGTTCTTGCTACTATTTCTGTTGTGCTACTATGTTCGTTTTGTGTGTGAGATACTACGTTGGTTATGTGTGATTGATCATACTATGCTCCATGTTATGCTTGAAGCTTATCTCTTTCATTATTTGTGTATGATCATTCACTTATGTTTTTGGTGATGCATGCTGACTATTCCATTCATATCATTTTTTGAGACCCATGATCCTAATCGATTGTGCATTTGCATTCAAACACAAATTTTTAATAATGCACAAATTTAGGGGGAGCTCTTACTTATCACATACTTCTCAAAGCAACGATCTACTTCATTCATTTAATCATTTACGGAAGCTTTGATCTATATGTTGTCATCAATTACTAAAAAGGGGGAGATTGGAAGTGCAACTAATCCCAGGTGGTTTTGGTAATTCATCACAGCATATATCTCATTGAACTAATGTCCATTCAAGATAAATATTTCAGGATGTCCAATGATTGGCATGGGAAGGACTAGAGATGTGGACCCCTCAAAATGCTAACAAAAAGTATTGGAAAAATCACAAGACTCTACTTTTTTGTTTAAGTGATTCAAGATCACATTGAGTCCATAGGAAAGCCAATACTATTAAAAGGGGATGACGTGTTTCTTAATGATGTATTTGCTCAAGTGCTTAGTGATATTGCTCCAAAACTCTAAACCACTTTCTCCATCAAAATAATTCCAAACCCTAAATCCAACTCGGCCCAACCGATATTCCTACCCGGAGCCACTGAGTTCATCTGGACTAAGACACTACCAAAACCCTAATAATTCGGATCAACCGATATGGATCTTGGTCCAACCGAGATGGCCTTGTCAGCACTCTATTGCTTGTTGCAATAATTTTGGTCTCACCGAGATGCCTTGACTAATTCTCTGTTTCTTGTTGCAATTATTTCTGTCTCACTGAGAATTGCAATCGGTCTTGATAACCCAAAAGTATAGGGGATCACAACAATTTTCGAGGGTAGAGTATTCAACCCAAATTTATAGATTCGACACAAGGGGAGCCAAAGAATATTTGAAGGTATTAGCAGCTGAGTTGTCAATTCAATCACACCTGGAGAATAATTATCTGCAGCAAAGTAATTAGTAGCACAGTAATATGATAGTTTTGATGATAGCAGCAGTAGCAATGGTAACGGTAATAGTGATAGCCGTGATATTGTAGCTGTAACGATAGCGGTAGCAGTAGTAACCTAGCAGAAACAATATAAGATAAATAGTCATATGTGCTTATGGAAAGAACTTGCATGACATCTTTTGTCCTACCCTCCCGTGGCAGCGGGGTCCTATTGGAAACTAAGGGATATTAAGGCCTCCTTTTAATAGAGAACCGGAACAAAGCATTAACACACGGTGAATACGTGGACTCCTCAGACTACGGTCATCACTGGGAGTGGTCCCGACTGTTATCACTTCGATGTTGCCAGATCATAACATGTAGTAGGTGACTATAACTTGCAAGATCGGATCTAGAACATGGAAATAATGGTGATAACATAAACGGTTCAGATCTGAAATCATGGAACCGGGCCCAAAGTGACAAGCATTAAGCATGGCAAAGTCATAGAAACATCAATCTCAGAACATAGTGGATACTAGGGATCAGACCCTAACAAAACTAACTCGATTACATGATGAATCTCATCCAACTCCTCACCGACCAGCAAGCCTACGAAGGAATTACTCACTCCTGGTGGGGAGCATCATGGAATTGGCGATGGAGATGTGTTGGTGATGACGAAGATCGAAGATCCCCCTCTCCGGAGCCCCAAACGGACTCCAAATCTGGCCTCCCGATGAAGAACAAGAGACAACGGCGGCTCCGTCTCGTGAAACGTGGTAATTCTTTCTCCTTGACTTTTTTATGGAATAATGTGATTTTATAGCGTAGGTTTCAGGGTCAGCGGGGCTACCAGGTGGGGAGCACCCAACGGGGCGCGCCCTGGTGGGTTGTGCCCACCCAGGTTCCCCCCTCAGGTGGCTCTTGGCTCCAGAAATTCTCTTTATTGATATAAAAAATCCTCACAAAGTTTCGTTCCATTCCGAGAATTTATTTCTGCACGAAAACAACACCATGGTAGTTCTATTGAAAACAGCGTCAGTCTGGGGTTAGTTTCATTACAATCATGCAAATTAGAGTCCAAAACAAGAGGAAAAGTGTTAGGAAAAGTAGATTCGTTGGAGACATATCAACTCCCCCAAGCTTAAACCTTTGCTTGTCCTCAAGCAATTTAGTTCATAAACTAAAAGTGAAAAAGAAAAACTTCTATGAACTCTTTTGCTCTTGTTTCATAAATAAGCTTAAAAAGCATAGAGGTTTTCAGCAAAGATTATAACTAACCATGTCGACAATAACTCTTAAAAATTATATTAACTCATATTAATGACATGTTGTCAAAACAACCATGATACAATATGACAATAGTGGTATCTCGCTAGCCCTTTTTGAGACCGCAAAACATAAATGCAGAACACCCCCAAAGTTCAAGCAGCGACTAAACATTGTAATTCATGGTAGAAAAGATCCAGTGATGATGCACCCAACATTAGCTACACACAATGCATCGGCATGACAGCAGTGCTCTCAGGTTCTGGCGCTTATTTGAGACGGTGATGACACAACATAAAAGTAAATAGATAGTTCCTTCGCAGAGGGAAGCAGTGATTTGCAGAGGTGCCAGAGCTCAAGTTTTTTTAAAACAGAGGTAAATGAAATTTTGAGACATGCACCCTTCTCATTTACTTCACAACCATCAGTTATCAATATCTTCCATGCTAAACACGCTAGTGGCGGTTCCCAAGAAGAAATGTAAAGGTTATGACTCCATTGGGAGTTTTTGTTTGATTATTTGTAAGCTCTTTTCTTTTCGCAGTTAGGGATTGGGTATCCCAATTACCGCCCTTTTCTCGTGTGATGGCGAGTGAATAAACACTCTTCCTGAGAATAACCCGCTTAGCATGGAAGATACCGACTACCTCCTATCGTTCCATGAACGATCCAGGCACACAAAAATGATATTTATTTGAAGTTTTTAGAGTTGGCACATGCAAATTTACTTAGGACGGAAGGGTAATACCGCATATAGGTAGGTATGGTGGACTCATCTGGAATAACTTGGGTTTCAGGTTTTTGATGTACAAGCAGAGTTCCCACGTAGTACAGGCGAAGTCTAGCAAATAGGTTGAGAAGCGGCTAGCTAGAGAGCAACAACGGTCATGAACATCCATTATGCATAAGTAACATTGGATACTACCATGAGTAGTATATGAACACCATGAACATAAATATCATAGAGGCTATGTTGGTTTTGATTCAACTACATGCATGAACATGTGCCAAGTCAAGCCACTCAAACATTCAGAGGAGGATACCATATCATCATACTATATCACAATCATTTTAACGCAATGTTGATATCCAAGATAAATCATTATTCACTCCTAGCTATTTATGCATGGCATGAGGAACAATAATCTCTAATTGTCATTATAAACATGTTTGTCGGTGTAAAAAGTATGGGCCTTTTTCTGTACCCCTTACTTGTGCACGGGCAGTCGTAGTCACACCTGCGGCAAGGCTTGGCAGGGCAGTAGAAGACAAAATACAAGACTACCAAGACAAGCATTCAAGCTAGTAAACAAAGAGCAGAAGACAAGCTAGACCTCCCCCGGTAACACCCTTGCCGGGGCGACCTACGTAGCCTTGGCAAGAGCCTTGCCGGGGCAACTTGCTCAGCACCGGCAAGGCCGCCACCCTTGAGCCTGAGAGTTCTGACACCATCGACAACGTCAAGGCCAAGACTCGGGGGCGCATTCATAGTAGCATGCAGATCTTTGTGAAGACTGGTGGCTTGCGGATCTACGAGAAGACCAGAGAACGAAGACCCCCGGCAAGGCCCTTGCCGGGGACGACTGCGAGACCCCCCGCCAAGGCCCTTGCTGGGGACGACTGCGAGACCCCTGGCAAGGCCCTTACTCGGATGACTGCGAGGCCCCGGCAAGGCCCTTGCTGGGGTCAATTGCGGGGCCACAGCCAGGCCCGCACCTGACAAGTTTTTGCTACCTCACTACCATTCTAGAGTGACGACCAGCTTGCCAACTAGGCAGACGCATGCATGGCGGCATGTAGATTGTAGGCCAACTAAGCAAGCACCTGCGTGGCGGCAGGCAAATCTTCATGAAGACGCTGCCACCGCGCCAGCACAGCAGCTAGCCAACCAGCCTGGTGTTGCATGCCGTGTTAGCCTGGACGCGTGCCAAGGCAGGATGAGGCGGCAACAGACGGGACGGGTTCTATTGCCGTCCCCGATAAAGTTGAAGGGCACATAAGCAGCGCATTTAATGCGTTTGTCCTAAAATGTGAGCGATAAACTTGTACACTATAGCTACTTTATACCTCCTGTGTGCCACTATGGTGACCCCTTTGACATATAAAAGGAGGGCCGAGGTGTACTGGAGAAGGATTTAGACTTTTTGGACTAGGCATGCATAGCAGCTAGTCTAAGAACTCAAGCACTAAATATACACTCAAAGTAGGACTAGGGTTTTAGCTCCTCAGCGGCCCGAACCTAGGTAAAAACCCGTCGTGCTAATCACCAGGCCTCCTCTTTCCGCAGCTCTCTCCCCGCCAACCATAGAAGGGATCCTCGAAATTCCATAGGTGTCAGTTCCCCGACATCTTTGCCGCGCGAGGTAGGGAGGGAAGTTGTGGAAATCTGGTCTAGTAGTTAGTGCATTAGTTTCTTCATCGCCATGGCTGCGAAGAAGAAGACGGTCATGCGATCAGTTCTTCTGAAGCCGGTCTGCACATGCGAGCACGAACAAGCGACGGGGAAGACGCTGGTGGCAGAGGAGATTAAGACCATCCATATCACTCTGGTACCAGCAGCTAGGCAAGTGGTGTCGTCTACAGCCTCGACGATGATCCGCGCAGCAACGAAAAGCTAAGTCACACCAAACCTTGAGTGATTTTCCTTTTTTGTAAAGTTATTTTCCTCGAATGGTTTCGGTTCTCGTACGGAAAACCTGCACGCGAAGGAACCCTGCCACAATTGGTAGCACCCTTGTTCTGCTTCGAGTCTGCTCAGCAGTTTAGGTGGCTGCACTAAGAGTGGCAAGGTGTCTTGCCGGCAGGGGCACCCCCAGCAGACTACTAAGGATCCGTTCCTCAAGGCGCTCATGGCAAGGGTGCGTGCGCCGGCAAACCTATCCAACTAAGCGTAGGGTGTAGTACATACAAAGATAGATCAAACAGGAAGATAACATGCATTCAGTTCAAAGCACAGCAAGTTATATTACATCAGTGGTTGTCGCGGTTCTAACTTAAGATAAAATCGTATTGGGTACGAATTACCAGTGGCAATGAGAAATGGAGTGGCTAGTCCTAGCGTTGGCCTTCCAACCTCTTGACTCTGTCAATGCAGCTAATGATGGGCTCGATACGCTCTTCAAGCGCCTTGAGGTCTGCATCCTCCTGCAAGCTCTCAAGCGCGTTGGCGAAGTCGACGTTGGGGTTCTAGAGTGCCACCTTGGTGAGCACCTTGGTCAGGGTGCCCTGGCAAAGCTTCCGGGCCTTGTTGGCCAGATAAGCCGCTCGGTTGGAATGGAGCAGCCCCAGGGCGTCGACGACGCCCTCAAAGAATAGGGTCAGTCTGGCACTCTCGCTCACCCTCTCTTCATGGGAGAACCTGAAGTTTGGCATGCCCATGGTAGACAACTGCATGATGAGCCTCTCCGCAACATCACGAAGTCGGCTGGTCCAGAGCTTCATGCCATCCATTAAGTCGTTGTGGGTGGCAGCAGCACTCTGCAGCAGCTGTTTCTCATCCGCGAGGTCCTTGATCAGGGCCTTTTCATGGGCCCTGGTCTCTGAGAGTGTTCCCTCCAAGGTCTACAGTTTCAACTTCAAATAGGTAATGGAGTCATTGGCCTCGGAGAGTAGCTTGGTCTTGTCGGAGATGGTGACCTGCAAATCCGCCAAGGTGTGGATAGTCATGTCCCTGTCCTTCATCAGCTTCGAGATCTCCTTCTTAAGCTCCTCCATCTCTAGCTCCAGCTTCTCCACCTTGCCGGCCAGCTCGTTCTTGGCAGCCTCTATGGCCTCAGCACCGTCAATGGCCTCTTTCAGCTTGTCGGCATGGTCCAGGGCCAGGGCATCAAGCGTGCTTTTGTGCTCCTGCTCCAGCTCCTGGGTCTGCTGCGCGACAAGATTCTCGACCTCTTCGTCCTTGCCGTGGAGCTTGGCGGCAAGCGCCTGTTCACGGGCAAGCAGGTCTTCTTCTTGGGCGTCAAGCAGAACTTGGCGCTGCCTCTGGTCAGCTTCCTCCTTGGCGGCCCACACAGTTGCCACCTCTTGAGCCTTCTTGATGTTAGCTTGCTTCAGGAGAAACTCTTGCCAGCACTCGCTCAGCTGATCCTGGGTGACCTTCAAATCTTGTTGGGCCTCGGCGAACCAGGTTTGCATTTGAGCGACACGCTCTTGGAAATCTGCTTCCTCCTTGTCCACAGCCGCCATCCTGGACTCCACCTTATCCTTGCGGGCGCGGTAGAGCGCCTGGAGCTTCCGGAAATTGGTACTCATGGCCTAGAGGAGCTGGTCTTCTTTGAAACCACTGTTACAGGCACTTGGTTTGTCAACAACTTGGAGCCCGACAGTGGCGAGGACCTCATCGTCGAACAACTCCCCTTCGGTCGGCACTCCGGTGCTTGACGTCCCTGGGATGCTGACGAAAAGATCGTCGCCCACCTTCAAGTACTTGCTCGGGGTGCGGGTTGTAGAGAATGAGGGTTGGTCGTCGACCACCTCCTCCCACGCAGCTGAGGGCTCTGGGACCGGTGCAGCACTAGCCGCTCCTGCGGCAAAGTTGCCCTCGGTACGGTAACCGGTTTCCTTGCCGTCCTCCCCGACAGGCCCCTTGGCGACCTCCTCGGCAGCAGCCTTAACGGTTTCCTCGGCGGCAGCCTTGGCGGCTTCCTCAGTAGCAATCTTGGCGGTCTCAACTTTGGCATCCTTGGCGGTCTCCTCAATGATCACGTCGACGTCCGTCTGGTCTGTCGAGAGAGGGTCTGGAAACCAAAAAGGATAATGAGGCAGAGCAAAAATCAAAACTCAGAACAAGAAAAAGAAAGAAAGTCGCATGGCAAAGATGGAAAGGGACAAGAGGCAAGCGGCTTACCTATGATGAGCTGAGGAGAAGTGGTTCCTACCCCGGCAACGCCCGTTGCCGGGGTAGAGCCGCCGACGCCTGTGCTCGGCATCCCTTCCTCCATGCGCATGGTCTCGTTGGTGGATGCCCTTGCTGGGACCCCCACCCCCTGGGTGGCATAGTCAACGGGGGCAGCGTGTCGGGGGTGGCCTCAGTGGCTGCTACTCTCCTCCTGCGAACCCGGCAAGGTCAGCGCTGAAGATGCACGTCCTGACGCCCGCCAGCAGGAAATGGGTAACATACTCACGCTGGGGGCTGTAATGGGGTATGCGTTGACGGCTGGCGTCCGGGCTAATGGTGATTTTCGCTGGCTCACGTGAAGTTCTTGCCTGGGGCTCGTCGCCCGTCGAGGCCTTGGCTCTCTTCGCCACCCTCTGAGCCAGTATCTCTGTATCCCTGTGAAGACAAGATCGAGTCAAGATGAGCTAACTTAAATGGAGGATCAGGAGATGATAAGGGGGTAAGGTGCTTACACATCTTCCTCTTCTGGCCTCCTCTTCCTCTTCGGGCTAAAGGATCCGAGGTCAAAATCGGCCGCCGGGATGGTGTCCACAAAAGGAGGAGGATGAGATGGAGTCCTGGGGTGCTTGGCCGAGGAGGAGGCAGCGGCCGCAGCTTTCTTCGTTGTCGCAGCTTCTGCTACCGCGGCCGTGTGCCTTGTCTGACGCATGGGTTGCGCCTGGGCATCCTGCCGCTGCATGGTCTTGCCGGGCCAGACTGGCTCACCGAAGCCGGCCCACCGCAAAACACGTTTCTTTGGGGCTGAAGGCTCGTCCACATGAGAGGTCTCCTCGGCCGACTCCTTGGCTGCCTCTTCAACAAGGGGAACCCCGACGCCGGCGCCACGGTGCTCCCCGGCAGACCTCGTCCACTCAGCAAACTTCTTCTCCTCATCAGCCTCATCGGCCTCGTCCTCCATGGTGCCAAGGCTGTCGGCCTCCTCGGCAAGTGCTGTCTCCTCCACCCAGGTGGCGATGTACGCCATCTCTTCTTAGGTGGTGGGGCGGATGAGCTGCGGCTCGGCACGGATGGTCCTCTCCGACAAGTTGTCGAAGAACCCCTGCACCAGCACCGCTTCTGGCTCGTCCCAGGTCAGATCAAGGCCATGCGCGTTGAACACCGGCATCATGGCGATGATGGAGGTCAGGCAAGAATTGTTGCTCAACGGGACCACTCCCGCCGGCAACCTGAACGGATTGTCAACCTTGCCGGTCTTCTCAGCCTTGCCGGCCTTGTCAACCTTGAGCTGAAAAGGCTTATGGCAGAGGGATGTGTGATGTATCACCGTGAAGTTGTAATTCAGGCTGGGACGAAGCCTCATCATGTCTGCCACGTTCTTGAAGTCCCAGGCCAGCCTCCCCTTATTGTGCAAAGGAGCAATGCGACGGCGGATAAAGTCGGGCCCAACCATCTCAAGCATGAGCCCGGCTGATGTAAGGCGTTGGATTCTAGTGGTAGCAACCATAAGCTTCTTGTCATTGGCGTCGAGGTCGCCCAAGTGCTTTCTATGGGTCGGCAGATTCTGTCGGGCCTAGAAGAACCCCCACGGCTCCTCCTCCATGATCCAGTACCACCTTC